>NC_050184.1:6537285-6669785 GCF_008315115.2 Sander lucioperca | reverse complement strand
AATGGAAGTTAGAATACTACAATGCTCAGACAATTAAAATACACTGATTATTGTCTCTGTTTGTACAATTTCAATGGTTATTCAATAGAATTATTCATCTAATAACTGAAACTATTCAACATAAAAAGGCAGTTTGAAGGATTTAAAGATAATGTTCCATCAAAATATGGTCAGTAAAACTTTATTAAGGGTAATCTAATGAAATCACAAATCAAAAATGATCTACTTGAAGTTTATTTTCCTGGCCTAGTGTGCTGATAAATGCCTAAATAATGAGCATCTAATACTGTAAGGCAGAGCTGCTGCGGTGCTTCATAGTTCTCTAAATGTATTCAGTTGCTTTTAACCACAAATCTAAAGTGAAAACAGAGAAACTGCCTTGGGGGATCACTGTAAACGATCTCAAGGGACTATCTCTGAATGTGGGTATCTGTAGAGAAGGTGGAGGAGGTCAACATTACATCTACTCAAGTGCAACCTGTAGTGTTCAGGTCAAAACCATTGTTATGTCAGTCTATGATACTGAGATGAAGGCAACACAGAGGACAGATACATGTAGCGTTAAGGTGCATTAAGTTGCCAGAAAAGTAATGTATCATCCGAGGAGGATCATTATGCCACTTTCAGTCACTGCTGTACAGCCAGCAAATCACAGCCAATTAAGAACCATTTAAACTTACAAGTCAAGCATCACTTGTTGTGCTGTCCATAATGGGGTTTTATGGATATGAAGCAGTTCTGATGGCTGTATTGGTCTTGTGATGAATGTTGAACTTTACAGGAAATGTGGCCCGAGTAAGAATGGTGTTGAAAACTAAACAGATCATTTGGTGCTTTCAGTTTTTCAGGGACACAAAGAGAGAGGATAAAAGAGGCTTTGGGAGCTACATGTTGATCCAGTTCTATCATTTCATGAGAATCACACTTTCTACTTATTCTTAGGAATAAACAATTCAGGCCCGTTTCCCAAATTTATTGTGTCAGTTTTCTGTTTTTTGCTAACGAGATGTCACTAATATGTACTGGAATGCTGTATGAATAAACAATTTGATGGGCCACGAAGAACTTAATGATGTATGCCAAATGTGGGGGGACAGCTTCTAAGCACAGAATTTTGTAGACAAACATAGCTGTTGACAACATTATCCACACAGTTTGCCATTTCTGTCAGACTGAAAATTTTAAATTAAGAACAAAACGTTTCCAAGGAACCACAACAGTTAACAAATCATGTCTTATTAGCATTTTGCCTCAATTGGTCAAATTGTAAGGACAGATAATGAAAAAATGCCAAATCATAATTAAAAGACTAGAAGTGCAAACAGTTATGATGGGGTCCAAGCCTCCCTGGCGCAAGTTGCCCCTGACGCACCCGAGCTGCAAGGTCTGTAGTAATACGAAAATGCAAGCTTCCCATTTACATTCATTTTATAGATCCATTCTAAAAGCACCAAAGCATTTTTTGGGATGTAATAGGCCACGCCCATTTCGACCAATCAACACACCATTGTGGGCGTGGCCTCAGGAGTGGCCCTAGACCCTCCAAATTCCGTGAGAATGGCATGAGCCCTTAATGAAATATATAAGAATCTCAAGTTTCGCGTTGATAACATTTACTTTGGACAAGATAAGTTCCTGTTTGGTTGCTAGCTACAATAATTTGTTAGTACCTAATTTGGACGTTTTTTAACCAAAAAAATTCTTTTGATAGCTTTTTGTCAGGTCTTTCTGGAGATCCTATATGCCAAGTTTCGTGCAGATCGGACGCACAGCCTAGTATAGGAGTTCGAAAAAGTAGGTTTCGCATTTATCATGATTTTGCAGGGAGAAAAGTCCAGGCAGAGATGGGCGTGGCCTATATCAGGAGCCGAACGAATATAGCTGAATTAACAAGTGGATTTAAGGTCTTTTAATGTGCGGTGTACGGTATGGGAGTTATAGAGCAAAGCTCATTTTTATTATTGTAGCGCCATCTAGTGGCAGAAGTTTGTCTTTTTTTTGTGCCTAAGGTCCCTGCAGGATTCTGGACTAGTCCTGAAAATTGCACCGCCCCACTATGCACGGTTTAGGCTGCAGCGACACTTTTAGCAACAGAAAAATAACAAAAAGAAGTAGATTAAATGCGATTACAATAGGGTTTCCAGCACCGCTGTTACTGGGATCCGCGTTGTTTTGCATACGCGGGCTCCCAGCCCCCTCGGGCTTGAACCCCTAAAAAATAGAACTCCTGCATGCATCCATTTGGAGAAAACAAATTTCACTGTGTAACTGAGTTCCTTTTAACTAATAAAAAAAAAAAAACATAAATCAAACATTGCATGTTGGCCATTTACATAAATGCATCTTCCTATTGTGATGTGAATTTTGTCTTATTGTTCCTCTATGCACATAGCAGCTTATTCAAGCTTAATTTGTGCCACTGTGTCTTCCTGTGAGCAGACCTCATCTTTAAACAGCTCCATTTAAAATGCCATTTGATTATCTGCCAAAAAGTCTCTCCCTCTGCAGCTTGCGGATGGGGGTAAAAATTTTAATTAGCATTTGTGCATAAAAGAGATGTCTTTGTTGCATTTTGAACATGGCATCCCAGAATGACCACCACTTTCAAAGAGTCACCACCCAAATGATTTCAAACTAATAGATCCAGAGGGAGAGGAGTAGTCCTGGCACGGACAGGTGGGGGAATCACAGAGGTCTTCAGTGGCACTGAAAAAACCCAAAGGACATGGCATGTTTAAATAATCCAAAACTTTTCTTTAATCATAGTTTAGAAAATTGGCTGGGACCTTCAGCAGGAGACAGCTGCTCTGCCCCATAGCCATTTAATGAGATTCACTGAGGGTTTCCCTTAAAATATTTACGCTGTCCCATGGCACAGCAATATTGTCCTAGAATGGGGAGATAAGAGCCAAGGAGGTGTGTTGAAGCTCTCCTAATCAATTTGCTAATTACTGGAAAAGCTATAGGAGAGGAGAGAGTCCCTTCTGGCAAGCTGTATTCTAATAAATGCTGAAAAATGTATTTACTCTCTTAGCCAAGAGGAATTCTGAAGTAGGATTACAGCAAAGAGCTGATTGAGACAGAGCTGTGTTGTGGTTGAGGTCGCAGTCAAAGGAGCAAGGAGAGGCCTCGAAACATAAAAGAATCTCTCAGGAACTACACCTTTGCATCTGCTCAGGGAACGGAGATGGCAGACTCTTACAGACTTGGCACGAAAAGACCTGACTGGTATAGCTACATATTAACAAATATTAATGAGACTTCTGGTTCTTGCATAATGAAACAAGTTTTTGTGGGAGTTAACTCATATGTATGCAGTATACACACTGCATAACTAACTGCGAAACCAAAAGAAATTGTATATGATTTATAGAAAGAAAACTGAGATAAGACAATCACTTTAATACTTGATATCATAGGAGCTATGTGGTGATATTCTACACAGAGCAGAGGCCAGGAGGCCCAGACATTATGCCAGACGTTAGGGTTGTGTGTTTAAAGCCACCCTTGTACCCTCTGGCACAGGTTAACCCTCCCTCCCAACCTCTGGGACTGAGGGCAACGCTGGACCTGTCATATGACACAGCCCACATCTTCTTAAGGGTTAGGGGCAAAATCTGCTCCACCTCTTCAATGTCACATTATCTATAAGCCCCCTTCCCTCTCCAAGGCCTGTAACCAATAGCATGTTGCCTGGATCAAGACAGGTCAAAGGTCATTATAAACTGAGAGTTCAAAGGGCATTACCATAAGCTAATCGCAAGCCACAATGGCAGAAGTAAAGTGAAGCACTGAACAAGTCTCCAGTTAGAAAGAGTATCTTTACTGAGACGGCAGAGTTATATGTGGACACAGAGAAGGGTTGTTGTTTTTTGGTTTTTTTTTTACATAGAATGTATCAATTTGTTAAGCATACTGCCATACTGTATACAATTTCAGGCATAAACGTTATTATAACTCTGATACTGATTGAATTAATATTGTGTAATTCAAAGTCAAAGTCTAGAAGAACATTAAAAGAGAACTATTATGCTATTCTGTATTTTTTGTCATATCTATAATGTTACAATGTTGGATATTCATATTACACATCACCAAAGCTTTAAATAATGAGGTAAACATATTTAAAAGAAATCCTTGTGAGCCAAAACCTTAGATTTCCCAATGTTCTGAATGCTCCGGTTTTCAAGAGTTTTTTCTACTCTTGGCTCTTTATTATGTCATACCAAGCCGGGTTTCTATTCATAGTTTTCACATGACATCACGGCACTATGGGAACGCCCACCTGGAGGGCAAAACGAAGCTGCCCTCCACTGCTTTTACCACACTGTATCCAAAATGTCAGCGAGACAAGTCTGGGCTGTGTTTTTACAGAATCCCATCTCAGAACAAGAATCCAGAGAGGATGATATTGTGAATTTCTACAATTACACTTGCCACACTAGCAGACAACACTGACACTGAAACTGACCACCCATGCATCCAATGACTACGGTCAAGCTCTCCCACGCTGTCTGCTTTTTAACTCTTTGATCATAACAGAAATGACTCGTGACTTTGACTGGCACAAACAATATCACTGGACCGACTAGCTAATCAACTTGCCTGACATACTGTTTTACTGGCCCCGGGCCATTGGGCCATTGCTTATGTCAAACCATGCTTCACATGCTCCAGTCCACACTGATAGCAGTTTAGTCTAAAATGAGCTAAGAGCTAATACATCCATGAAGATGAGAGCCGTGTGGGGACATGTACAGCCGTGGAGATGATAGAGCCGGGGAGGCAGCGGCTAGCTAACACGGCTAACCGTGCTAACACGGTCAACAGTGCTAACGCAGCTTACTGACCGAGGCTATCGGGGAGTCGTGATTTTCGCAGTGAAGCAAGCAGACTACAACTTTAAACGATTAAAATACTGCAGTGGATGCTGTATATGGGCCACACGTGCATAAGACTTGCAGTTTATATATCTTTGGGGGTTTTTCTCTTTTGAGAGGAAATCTAAACACTGGGTTGTAAAAGATAAAGATTTGACAGGCTTGTGTGGTAGGTCTATGGAGTTCCCAGTGTGTTTTGCCCTTCAGGTCTCTGCGCCAGTCACATGACTGAAAACTATCAATATATGGTAATTTGCTCCAGGAAGGCACGCTTTGCAGTGTTTACGTTACATACCCTGCCACTACACAGTTGCTGTGTAGTATTGGTTTAGAAGCCTTAATGGGTAGGGGTGGGTCTCAAGACCCGGTTCTATTAGGACCTGGTTCCAAAATTCTCAAAACTCGAAAATCAATAAGGTCCGAGCTTATCGATACTGCTATCAAGACTAGTGGATCATAGAACGTTATGTCTAAAAATGGAAAAGATAGAGGCAATGCAATTTTCTATTCACGTGAACGGCGGATGTTAAAATCCAGTGCTAATATGGTACAGATGCCAAAAGGACCGGTAGGCCTGTCTACCGGACGGAATAGATTTTGTTGCCACTTAAATGTCTGCGCTACCCTCTGATGCTCTGAAACTTTAGAGGCAACAGAAACATCGCTGCATGGGATGCTAGTTAAACACTAATGCCGCGTTCTATTTACCTTGGAACGCGGAAGCCGGAACTGGGAATGACGTCATACCTGAGTTGAATGCGTTCTATTTAAAAGTCGGATTTTCATTGTTTTCATTAGCTCTAGCCCGGTTAGCTATTGTTAGCAATACCAGTTGATAACGCATTATGCCGTTTTTTGTGCATGCAAACAGCGTAACAACATGTCCACAGACATAAGTTGGACATGCCTGTGTGAACGACTGATTTAGTGACACAAATAAGACAGAAGTGCTTATAACTTTATGTTACTGCAGCTTTCACAACTGTTGATACAGGGGGCAGCCATGTTGGATTTTTAACTCGGGCTACTGCAAGGTTGTCCAAGTCCCGAGCTCGTAAATCCGAGGTCAGGGGGCGTGTTTCCAACTTTGACCTCGTTAAAACCGAGTTCCGAGGTAAATAGAACGCGGCATAACTGTACACTTGGTAGCAGGTAACGTTGATGTTAGCCTACCGTTAGCAAGTAACTGGATTAAACATGGTTACAGTGCTGACAGCTAAACGGTGTAAAAGTGTGACTATATTTCACTGTAAAGGATTCAAAGAGCGCAACGTACAACAGTCTGCCGCTTAAGCTATGAGCTAAAAGACACAAACTAGCACTGGTTACTGCTGTTGTCTGAAAAACAACAGACGGGACTAAATGTTGCGTTTACTTAAAACTGGTAAAACTCGTGATGCATTATTGTAAAATATTCTTTTCTCATCTGTTTTGTCGTTTAACAGCAATCTACTAGTGAAAGAAGTTATTGTTAAAAGTTATTGTTATTACATTTTTAACAAATCATTTAAATCCCCTCCCCCCCCTTTTTCTGCTGATCCGTGACTCAAAACCGTCATCTGAAACATGAGTTTTGTGATCCGTTGCACCCCTAGTTCTGTTAAGATTAAGAATTTATCATCTCAACTTTTCACCAAATAATAGAAAAGTATCAATAATGGTATCGATAAAGACTCAGATCGTTAAGTAGTCTCGAAAATGGTATCAATATCAATAAACGATCCCCATCCCTATTAATTGGCGATTTCTGACATTATAAAAGTGCTGCTATATTCCATTACAATCCCCTGCTAATACCAGGGAAAGCTGTAATCCCATTTTTCGGATTACAATCCTGCTGGAACATGTCCGGTTGTGAAGTATTTTGTTTAAGGCCCTGAACACCCATACAGGTGCTTTCAGTTAATGTGGCTGATTAGGCCTCTTCCAGGACTGTGTGAGTGTGGTAAGACTGATTGACTGACAACTTCATGAGTCCCGTTAGTGCTGTTGCACCTGTTAGGGAAGGACAAATGACAGCTGTACAGTGTTGGGAAGGTACTGAGAAGATACTTTCAAAATGTATTTCATTACAGAATACATGCCCAAAAATGTCATTTGTAATGTATTCTGATACATTACTCAATCTGAGTAACGTATTCTGAATACTTGGATTACTTCCACATTGAATTGCATTTTATAAGTGTAGGAATGCGCCCTAGGTCCGTTCATCATTCATTAGAAGCACTGGAATTACGCTAGATTAGACTAGCACTATCCTGAACACATTTTGCTAGCAAAGTGGTATGAGAATGCTATAACAACAGGAGCATGCATACATGCAACTAAAACCATGTGGAAGCATTTAAACATATAAAAGCTTCCACAGTAGCGTTACTAACAAGTACCTGAACAAGCAGATAGATTTTTGAATTTGTAGTCCCGGACTGCCTACTACAAAAATCTAACCGCAGTCTTAACTACCACGAGTAGTTTTAGCTAACGTTAGCTAGCATGTCAAACAGGGCTAGTCAGTCTTTCAACGGCTCTGGGGCTAGTAAATCAGCACATAGGAGAATGTAAAGTTGCACGTCAACTAAGCAGGTAGCTACCTGATACAACTATAAAATAGCAAGTAAAACTACAGCAGACGACTACCCCTGGCTAATAAAAAAAAACTTACTTTAAAAGGTCCAATGTGTAGGAATTTCTCCCATCTAGCGTTGAGATCATATATCGCAATCAACCATCTCGCACCACAGCTATGGTAGCCTTCACGCTTCAAAAAGCCGGTCTCTTGCTCTGCTTTTCAATATCCTTTTTCTTTTTCTGGGTGAAGAAGAAGACTCCTGTTCCTGAAATTTTGATTTTGAATACGTCTGGTCCTGCATGTTTCCTTCTTCAAACTTGCCGGGGCCGGGATGCTACGATACCCATTAGCAGCATTAGCAGCACCTGTGAGTTTATCATGCGACAGCGAAAACGTGAAAGGCGGAGCAGTATGTCCTGTATGTCTCTTACCGGCTAACGTATTTCAAGATGGCACATGAATATGCAAATGCAAATGTAAAATTTCAAGCCAAAAGGAATACTTCGAATTGATGGTGGAGGTAAATATTCATGAAAAAGGAGAAGTTTGTGAACGGGCAACACCAATTTTGATAATGAACAACTAAACACGTTACACACTGGGCCTTTAAGATGCTTCTTCAGGTTGGAGGTGGAGTCTTTGGACGCTGAAAGGAGGTTGGTTGCTGGCAAGCAGAGGTTGCACTGCACAGTTATATTTCGTTCTTCCTTCTCTTTCTTTAATGTGAAATGCTGTTTGAATTTCCAAGATAGAAATGCATTCCTGCCCTGGCTCGCTCTGTTGTGCCGGTTCCAGTTCCATCTCTACCTCTAGCTCCTGCTGCTCCTCTTCCGACTCCATTGTGACTGATCACGCAAATATAGTTTTTTTTCATTTTCATATTGGGGCTTCTGGGAAATGCATGGAGTTGCCTTAATTTATTTAGAGAGTGAATAAACTTGTGAAACAGAGAAGTATCATCATGTAATCCATTGATTTCAACAATGTAACTGTATTCTAAATACCAACTATTTAAATTTTACTGTAACGGAATACAGTTACTCATAATTTGTATTCTGAATACGTAACACCGGTACATGTATTGCGTTACTCCCCAACACTGCAGCTGTATAATTCTTACTGGTAGAAAGAATGTGTGACCTAATAAGTTCCCATCAAAGCTCAGGCCCACCTTCAACCTGAGCAGAGTCAAATCAGCCAGAATATCTGAAAACACCTGCGTGGGTGTTCAGAGGCTTTAAGAAGGCTTTATTGGTTTATTTTTCACAGTATAAAGTCGCTATATACTCCTGCAGTTGGTCTCCACCTGCAACAGACTGTACAGAGGCAGCGACAGCAGAGCACAGACGCATGGACTCATGAGATACGGAAACGCTGACCAATCAGAGCAGACTGGGCATTTTTGGGAGGGGGCCTAAAGAGACAGGCGCTCAGACAGAGCATCTCAGACAGAGGGTGAATACAGGTGCAGCAGCCATGGGCCGTATGTAAACATGTTCTAGTAGAAACACAAAATACAAGTATGAACCTGAAAACAGTATAGAATAGAATATCCTTTAAATTAATAAAATTGTTTGTTTAACTTTGAGCTATGCCTATTTGGAGAATTTGCACACTTTCAATTAGATAATAACAATGCCTCTCCCTCATGACACTTGTGTTTTTGCCATGATGCTAAACACCGACCACAGAAAAAAAGGAAAATACGATTAGTAGTTAACGGTCCATTTCATTGTCACTGTATTCATTTCTCCAATCAACTTGTTTCCCTAACTCCCACAATCTCTCCAGCAGTCCCTCCAGTGTAATTGAGCGCATGGATCTGAACACAATCCCACCGAGAATTGAGGCAAAAACAAAAACACAAAAAACCTGTTGCTGTGACATTTTGTTCCCTCTCACCTCAACGCATGCCAGTCACAATGGACCGGTGTATGGGGGATCTGTGTTCAGATCACCATGGTGATGGCTCTCTGCTTCCCAAGGCTCCCTGGAGGGGGTTGGAGGGTTGGTAGTTGGGGGGGGGGAGCAGTAATGGAGCAGATTGTCAGATGAGGAGAATGGTGAAGAAGAGATGTTCCTAAAAACAGCCTCAATGTGTAACATGGCAATGTTTTCAGCACAGTCAGAGTTAAGTGCAGCCTCTAAACTCAAGATACACTAAAACAGAACAACTGACACTACAGCAATCAAAAGAGGCTGACATGTTTCACTCCTTAATGTTTGGCAAAAAAAAAGATAGATAATAAATAAATAATAAAAAATAGAACAAAATAGTGCAGGTTCATGAGCAAAGGTCTGAGAACGTCTCTGGGTAAATCATCCTTACATGACTGAAAGTAACAGAGATGGCATTACACTGAGCAAGACCCCCATTCTACACCATCAGCTCCAATTGTATTTGCCTCTTTGACTGTTGTCCAATTCTCAGACAATAAAGCAAACCTATTCCTAAGAGGATCCACATCATCATCATAAAAATTCAAATACACCGGCAGTATCAAGTTGGAGACAAGGCAACTTTTATGGTCGATGGATCCAAAAATTTTAAAACTACGTCTGATTTTTGAACAACCAAACTATCTGTGGTAAAATAAAGATTGTCTGGTAACATGTTGAAGTGGCTCGAAGACAACTTTTCCAGAAGGTGAAAATATTTGAGTAAGAAACTACAGTTTAGACTGAAGATATAAATAGCCTGTACTCTGTGCTAAGATTATCTTAAATTGCGACTACTTTTATTGCAACAAATGGCAAACATTCATCCTTGTCCCCACATTTTATATTGTTTGGGGTGGGAAGAAAACTTTGGGGAAAACATTTTGATCATGTGAAACTAATGTTTCTAATGTTAGAATTAATATGAACAGGACTTGGGTAACTTTTTTCCCAAAGGAGCACAAATAATTATGAAGTGTAATGTTTTCTATTTTAAAAAATATTCAATTGATCAATAAATTATTAGTGAAGTTGAACATACAGTAGTGTAACGGACCACCACAGTTCGGCATGCATGTGAACTGCCGATTCGTTGTATTTTAACCGCCGCTGTTGAACGTGAACGGGGCGCAGTAGAGTCTCTCTGCAGCGGGACGAAGCCGCCTCTGCAGCTTTTCAGGGAGTCAGGTCAGTGCCTATAAAGCGGTCGCAACTGGTTATCATGCGTACTCCCGTACGGTTCGCATCAGGTGTTAAAACCAACTGTACGAAAACACGGAACTGGAATACTATTTAACGCAAAGTCGAGATGTTTTTAACCGGTAATGAAACTTTCTCAATTTAATACTGATGCCATCAGATGGCAGCAGAGCCCGCCGCGTGGACAGATAGCAATCGGAGCACCGGTGGAAGGCTGAGAGCTCCGCGCCCGTCAGCAGCGGCTTCCCCAGAGCAGCATGGTCACCTGGAGAGTCCGGTACAGCCTGACTCTGCAAACGGAGATCCCATAAGCGCTAGCTTCACAGCAGAGCTTTCAGATCCAGTCAAAACAATGCAGCTTAGCTAGCTTATCATTGCCAGCCGCATGTGTAAAATATCATCTGTGGATGAGAGGGAGGCTGGCTGCGTTTTGGCGCACGTGATTTTCCTTTGACGCTGGCTATAAACCTCTTTGGGGGACGCCAAAACATTCTCTATGCAGGACAACCCTGACAGTGCACTGGAGTGAAAGCCAGAAAAAGGACTTTTTTACATTTATTGAATCGAGAATCAATTTTGAAATCGAGAATCGATTCTGAATCAAATTGTAACACCAATAATCAGAATATTAATCAAATCATGGAATTCCGACCCTAAAAGAGCAAAAACTTCTTGAAGAGTTATATTGAGGAGTTAATAGTGCTGAGAAAAATTAATTATTTTTTCTATATACTTGTGAACATGGCAGAACTTTTATCACATTGGTAGTAGTCGACAGAGATGGTGTCTTTACTATGAGATACATACTTATATAATTCATAAAACAGTTTTACACTCAAGTATCATAGGTGCTTAGCCTGCAATGTGTACATTATAAAACATGGCTTAAAATTGACCCCTTATAAGACAATGTGACAGCAAAACCCCTCACTGTACCAATTACTGGAAGAATAAAAATCCCCTTCTGCTGTGGTTTTACTGTGGACTAGACTGTTGACTAAGATTAATGTGCTAGACATGTCTCACATCTCATTTGATTAATGAACAGGAATACGTAATATTACTAACGCTGTAGAACGCATAGGGTGACACAACACTGGACTGTAAGCTCAGTTTAGTATATAAATATATACTGCATTGGATTTCCATTCAAGCAACATGGTTGAACAACCACTACAAGTGGCTGGCAATTTGTCAAATGAGTTAATTGGTCACCAGTTCATCCAATTCATCTTAATGCTTGTTTTTGGACCACACCCAAAGAACAGTGAATTAGGTATGCACTGCAGCCAACAGTTACTTTGAGTACAAGATTGAATCCCTTGTGGTGAATGATGCCAAAGTGAAAGTTCTGCTTCTGAATTATTAGAGCCTTCACTGTTTCTTATGGTAAATACGGCTGCTTTTAGTCTGCAGAACTGTTTACTCATTAAATGCCAGGTGGTGCAGGCACTGAAAAGCTACAGGCTGGGGGGGAAAGGGCCTAACCTTTACACAGTGTCTAAACGTCCTCACTTTCTCCTTGAACATCTATACTAACTGTCCTCCTCTGGTCCCCTCCCTGTCCCAAAGTGGCCAGCTGGGAACGGTGCGCATGTGCTGACGTCCCTACTAACCTTGGCCAGTCGAAGGATTACCGTGCATTTACACTCAATGCTCCTTCTTTCCTTAAGACTTATTAAGAATGATAATGAGCTCGGAAAGGGGCGGCATGTCCCTTTCTCAACTCTGTAAAAGCACTTCTCTGTCTTTCTCGCTCTTCACTCGTCTTATTCCTCTTTCAATTCTTCCTCTCCATCTTTTCTGCAGTCTCTCTCTCTCCCCCAGCCCATGCCTCTCTATCTTTCTCCATCGTATTGAAAGGACCCAGGACAAATTACCAAAAAGGCCATTTTCATCTATGAACTGCAGGATTTAATCGATACTTATTTCATGCCTTCAAAATCAACCCTATATTACTGTTGTCTGTGTGATTTGTTTATTTTGCTCTGGAATATTCCTTCAGTCGAAAGGGGGAAATGCACGGGATGCAATTCACCTTGAACCTCCATTATATTGGATTTCTCTACTGGCTGATCAAGCATGCAAAAAGGACATTTCCTTAGCACTAAAATAAAAACAATGATGATGATTAAAAAAACATGTGTGCTATTTGTGCTGTACGTGTTGAAGGCAGTATATTTTTACAAGGCAAACACTATGGTTGTGGTAGTGTGAATTTGTATACAAAATCATTACACTGAGGGCAATTGATAAAGCTTATGTGCTGGGAAACAAAAGTAATGGCTCCTGAAGCCTGTCAAATGCCGCCTGGGATTACCGATGCTTATTTGACATCAAAGACCTGAGGTCCACAGCCAAGGTCGAATAGAAAAGGAATACACATGGGTTTAATTCTACACACCCCTTGACAGATGCAGATGGGTACTTATGAGACATGAGGCATTTCACTGACTGATAGGGCTGCAGGAAATAAGAATGTTGGAGGCATCGCACACTGATTAACCAATGAGATTCTCAAATAGTAGGATGAACCAGGAGCACAGCACTACAGGCAACAATTCAAGTGCCATTTTAGAAAGAGAGCGAGAGAAAGAGACCCAATCAAAAGGCATAGAGGACCACATCCATAAACACTGAACTACACAAACAAACCAAATCGCAATTAAAACAGCACAAATGGACAATAAGCATCTCTGCTTTCCCAGCTCAGGAGATTTACCGGGCACTACTTTCACCTATAGTGACGATGAAAAATTATGAAAGAAGGAAGGCAGAGAGCGAGCGAAAGAGAGGTAGAGAAAGAAGGGCATTCTGTTTGACAGATGGATATTGCACTGTCTCATCAATGCCGAAGAGAGATGAGAACCTGTACCTCCAGTCTGACAGTGAAGGCTGGCTGGTGTCCAGCTAGAGATGGACCATTGGACAGCAGACACATGGCGTCACATTCCAGAGTTGCACTGAGGGAGCACACAGGATGAAGAGCTGGAAACTGCTTCAACTGATCACTTTACAGCTCTCTTTGGACAAACTGTATGAAAGTGCATGTACAATACCCCTGCAATGCACTGTGATGAACTATTGTACCCTGTAGTGTCACCTGCTGTTGGTCATTATTTTTGGTGCCCTCATAAAATAAGAGACACCACTTTAGAAAATGTATCTTTAGTCTGGCTAATGCTTGCTATTTAAATCACAAAAAATGCACGCTGATTTCATGTCTAAACATGTGTTTTTAAGCTTGCTTGTTTAAGTGTCAAGTGTGTGCTTGCTTTGCATTCATGAATACATCTGAAACAGTTAGGCTGCACAGCTGCTGCATTATGAGGGTATTATGGAAAATACCTCAAAAGCACACACTGTAGTGAGCGCATAATGCATCTTTTTACATTATATATTTATTTAATCTACAACTGATTTGTGAGACAAAAAATAAATGCACAAAACGGGACATCCAAACTGTAAACGGAAGAAAAAAACTTCATGTTTACCTTGTGTTGTACTAGCAGTGGCATTTTTAATATAGAAGATGGCTTTCCATGAATGATCTGTTTAACCAAAGACAGGAGAGGGGGAAAAAAGGATAATTAATTACTTTTGTGAGCTATTGCACGGGAGAGACAATAAACCTGCCTGGTCGCCATGGATATGACATATTTGCTCTGAAAACAACACAATAATTAGCAAAGGAGAAAGATCCGGCGAGAATATGAGAACTCCGGGTTTAAAGTGCCAGTGATCTATTCCTGTCCTCATCTTCATCCCTGAGAATAATAACAAAAACAGAGGCAAGCAAACAACACACACATCTATAAATGTACAATGGAACTAACAGTGACCTTTTACAAAAGCATGTTAAATTAAATCTCACATCAAAGTGGTGTTTTGTTGAGATCACAACTACCAAACATGCAGGATACATAGAGTGTTTTCAGATTGTTTGTTCTACTGTAGGTGGAACTCAGAAACCCTGCCTTAAAGAAAATCTTATTTACCATATCAAATACAGTTTTTGTGTGTGAGTCGGTGTGGTGTCAGAGAGGCGTACAGTATAACCTGCCAATAATTACATATTACAGCGGTAATAATTATGTGATATTTATGTTGGTGTTTATTTATGGTATTTATGTACAATAGCCTGTTGAAATTCCAAATAATTAGTAACGAAATTGTGATGAAGTCATGCATTTAGCAGGTTACACTTTTGGCTACGATCTGACAGCCCCGTTTAACCTAGTGCACATGCAAGATAAAGAAAAATATATTTTCAAAAGTAATTTACAGACAACCTTCAACAGCACAACTTCCGCATTTCAGGCTTTAAATATTGATTGCATTTATAGTAGTTCCTCTATTTACGGTAAATGATACTACCTGTTTAGGGGCAACCAAATGAGTTTCAGTAAGTTTTTTTGCAAAAACCGGCACTTTGCACTGATGTCGCAATCAAAAGTCGTTCATTTGTGTCGCTTTCGGAGAAGTGTCAGCGGACAGTAATAACCTATAGGTATATATATTAGGTGTCAGCTGCTGAATAAATAATAAAATATGCTACTTCATATCAGTCCGGTTTTCACGTCTCTTTTATGCTTTATATTTGGGGAATGGGAGTATATTTTGAGCTCGTTTTAACTGAAAGTACGAAGGAACTGAGGGAAAAAGTTGCACCTATCTGTCTTAACTTTGCAACGGGACTGGCGCTTGGTCGCCTGCAGTTTCCATCCGGTCTTTGACGGCATTTAATTTGACCGTTGTGTGAATTAACAAAGTTTTAGGAAATGCTGGTCCTCTCGCCGACATTTTCAAAGGCACAGTAGGCTCACTGACTGCTGTCGCTCCAGACCTGCTACCGCTGTCGGCGTTTCTGCTGCCGCTGCATCGAGGCTGGGAGTCACACCGTGTTTACCTTCCTCAAGTCTATATCCTTTAGTTTCGTTTCTTAACTGTTTGTAACTGCTTAATAATGCTCGTTTTCAGTGTCACTACTGCAGCGAGGAACACTTTTGATGTCGCTTTCTGCAGAGAACATGTTTGGAAATTAAATGAGCATGTACAGTAGTTGAGAGGAAAATGAAAACTCTTACCTGAGGTACTTCGCTGTCTGTCGGTGACTTCCAACTAAAGGGGCGTGTGTGTTTACGGTGGATAGCATATAAGAGCTTTCATTAATAAAGTTGCCACATTTTTTTCAGTTTTTCGGGTTTTATTGTAGCATTTTCTAATTTCTTATAAGGCGAGTCGCCCGGAAGATCTGCCCTGGAGACCGGCTTCAAGTGGGAAGAGGAGCCCTTAATTGAATTTCTCGGTTAGCAGGTGTTGCTTGAAAAACCTGGACTGGAGTTTAGTGGTGGTCTCCGTCTCAGCTGACAGCTTGTCAAAAAAGTTAACTCCTTTATCTTTTTTAATGTATTGTTTAATTTATTGTGTTTTCAAATAAGCTAAGCAACGCTATGTTTTTCAATATATCACCAATGACACATAGCAGCATTTAACGTTACTGATTTGTCAGCACTATATAGGACAAAAAAACACAAACGCCTTCCCTTTCAAGTTGTTGTAGCTAGCTAACGTTAACATGTTAGCTTACAAACTGCCTCAGCTAGTTTACAGTCCTTAAAGTTATTATTGGGCATCCAAATTGACTCGTCTTTCATACCGCTGTTTGTAACTAAAGCCCATAATTTCCCGACGATTTTGCTCTGTTTTGAGAGAATAAATCTGTATCTTTGATCTGCTAAATCTTCACTTTCTCCACCAGTCAATCCGTTAGTGTTACTCCGCCGCATAAGGTCGTTGCGAATTTCAGGCTGCCCACAAGAAGCCCCGCCTCTTCCCTAGGCTAGCTAGCCTCTGCTCCACGAGCACCTGGATTTTCTCATCATCATCATCATCATCATCATCATTATCATCATCCTCAATGATTCATCATCGGTCTTTCTGAAAAGCTGAAACATTAATAATGGGTTTCTGCTACTATGGTGGATCGTAAAACTAATGTGAACGTATAACTAACTAAACTAATGGGAGTTGTAGCCTAGTGGTTGATTTAGGAACTAGTTTTATTTGTTCAAATGATGTGGTAGGCTACACAGATTTTACTAGCTAATAGAAACACAATAAAAGGTTAGCTAGAAAATGGGGCACGACTTGTGTTTACTTTGTTGGTCTGGATAAACAAAAGACTAAGACAAAAGCAGAGACACAACATAGCCTACTTGGTTTGGTTTCATTCCCTCATAACAAAATATATATAGGCTACATAACACAGGCCTCCTTGCAAAATTACACAAAACAAAAAACACAGATATCCAAAATAGGCTATGCTACTTTATATGTAAAGTCAAAATACATACATTTTAAAATGAAATGAAATATAAAACAATACAAAGTCAAAATACATAAACATGATAAACATGAATATTTCAGTGGTAATGGGAATGTAGCGCCTTTTTAACCTAACTAGGAGGTATTTTATTACATTTTGATACACTATGCAAAAAGTCAAACTATCTTATGGTAGCTATATATAGCAACCATTTGCCTATTTTCACACTCAACAGACATGTAGCAACATTAGCATTCATTAAGAGTCAAATTTATGTGATGAATCCAATCTCTCCTTTTAGCTCTGTTTTGGTCTCCACCAAATCCCAAGGGAAATTTCTGACTGTTTAGCAGCTGAATCACTCCAAACTGTGGTTCTGTGGGTTCTGTACGAGCAACCCCTTTCACAGTACACATAGTCATTTGATCCATTGTTGTCCATTATGATCCATAACATAAAAAATGTTAATTAGTGCACTGTTAAAGTAAGGGTCAAGTCCAGTCATGGTTTGGCTGGGATTATCAGCCATTAATCATTTGCAGTTAACATGATTATTTGAGTGGCATAATTGATATTTGTGCATTGTTTCAAACTTTAAATTACAAGCTAAAACTTGTCCATCATTTTCACAATTAATCAACCAATATTTACTGTTTTTCAGAGTCCATTTAAAGTTTACCTTCCTATATGTCACCTCCTCTCTTTTTTCCTTCTCTCTCACCTTTCCTACCACCTACCATAAATCAATAATTTACTGTAAAATATTCTGAGCATGAGACTCCTTGAAGGTATTCCAGGAGCAAAGCCCATAGGAATAGTGGGGCTGTGATAATGTATTTTAAACTTGAACTTTCCTTATCTAAATTCTGCAGTCTTGTGAACTATTGACAAACAGATTATTGCCAATTAGCAGTTTTGTGATGTGTCCTGTTGTACATAATAAAGAATCGAGAGGATCGATAGCAAAGTCAACTAACAAGGTAGATAGTGCTTTAATCTCTACCTTCCTTGTATGGTTTAGGATTCAGTGATTGTGACCTACTGCTTGGTATCACTCCAATACATTTAAGATGTTTGTTAATTGATTCGTCATATTATAATCACATTACCATGTTCATCCTCATTTCAGAAACACGTCCTATTTAAACTTTTGTGCAACATTTGAACCCAAAAAATGGCCCATTCACACAAATTCAAGGTGAGGCTGAATAATTTCGCACAATAATTTAACCTTGTGTTTTTTAAGGGGATTGAAGGTTTGCAATGGCATTTTGACTTTTTTCTATGAATGGATAGCCTTTAACACCTGCCAAATATTAGAGTTGAATAAATTCCGCTTAAAAAGTCTGTTCATAAATATTGTAAGACTTGTTCACAGTTCAGACCCATCTCTTATTATAATATCTGGGGCTGTATGTTGTTATAAAGTGTACATATTCAATGGCTTTCAGCCAATGTCTTCCTCCAACTCTCTACCACTTCAAACATTGACATGATGACTCACCCAAAAATGTTAATGCTCTGCATATAGTTAAGAATGTTAGTTTTAAATTAAAAAGAAGCACACCTTATGATGCATAAATCTCTGTGTCATTGTATATATTTTATGCCCAGTACACTGGAATGTGTTATTTATACTAGATTCTTAAGCAAACCCCCCACGGTCACTGCAGAGGTCCAAGCATCCCATCCATCAGTGGGTTCCCCCTGATGTTGCAATACTGTGATACAGAATAATAAAGAAGTAAGAAAGACCAGAAAATCAATAGATTATTCTGCAGATCACTTGATTCAGTAATGATCCAGTCCATTTATCGCCAGCCGTTGATTCATAAGGCCTGCTCTCAAGGGCGTACCCACCCCACCTCTGCCCTGCTGACTCCTTTGCCATTGGTACTACTAATTATAAAACATTAAAAGCTAATCACATGACAGTCCAAGGTTAGAAAAGACATGCAGTTTGGTTAAACTAAAGGGTTCATTTCATCCTGAGAGAATATACATAGCTTTGATTCACTGGTAAAGTCACATTTATAATAACATGAGGTACATTAATGTCAAAAGGATATAATAGAAATAATCTTGATAAAACACATAAAACTCATTATGAATAGCAACACATGATACTGTTAATTAGCTCTGATGCTTAAAGGAACACTCCTCTTTGGAAATACCTGTAGTCAAATTAGTATATTGATATCAATTTCAGCTTAAACAAGACTGACAGAAACTATCAAAGCGGTGTTATTTATTTATATTTTCCATGCAAGCTGGTCACCAATACAATCAAGTCAACCAAACTATGAGGAAAGGACTTTTGAGATGATGTATGCTGTCATAGCTTTCAGCAGCTGTTGTTCAAGAAATAGCTCAGACAAACAACTGCTCCTAAAGCCACAATATCTCAATTTTCTCTTTCTACACTTTTAAAAAAGGCATTAAACTTTGGAGTTTTTAGAAGGATTTTTTTTTTTACTATAGGGCAGCTGTTATCCACTGCTCATGGTCTAAACACGTCCTGGCTTGACCTATCTCGTGCTGGACACACTGAGTTGAAATTGATATTGAACTTGTAATCTGATTGCGGATTGCACATTTTCCCAAAATATCACAAATAAAGTAAATTAGAGGATTCAGGAGTCATTGCCGCTGCTCTTGTTGGCACACTCTCATGTGCGTATCCTCTCATTGTCTCCTTGTCGCCTATTCTAGACATTTTTGCACATGTTTCTAAGATAGCTGTACTGTACTGTAGCAGGAATACAGTGGTTTGAAATTGAATTCTGCAATCTAACTACAGCCTACCAGTTTTTTGAGACTGAATTACCTCAAAAACAGAAAAAGACTGAGAGAAATTGGCCAGGAGCTCTGTGTGTACCAGCCCAAATACATGTTTTATGTTCATCAAAACAATCTAAGGTTTCTCACTAAAGGTAAGTGATACTGCATTTTTGTAAGCCACAAGAACACAGTTAAACATGGGCGTGACATTTTGTAATGTTTTAGTGGAATAGCGCTAGGTGGATTTTCTTTTTTCTTTTTCATACATACAAAATGTGCCATGGCATAAAGTGTTAAAAAGTGTAAGTTTGAAAAGCACTGTGCTATATGCATGGCGGTAGAGTGTAGTATGACACACAATTTGTGTGGTGTAAAAACATTTTGAACATGTCCCATTTTGGTGCCAAAACTGACATTTTGTTCACTGAAGAAGACGCATGCCTGCCACAGGCCTCCAAACCGTTCACCGGCTGGAGCCTTATCAAGGTCGACTTATTCTCAGTCACATTGCATGTGGGGGCAGATGAACTGGCATTCACCTTAATTAAATAAAGACATGTACAAATGTCCTTTAGCAGGTGGCTGTCTTATGGAAGTTAACGGTGGTGGCAGCTGCCTATGTATGGTAAACAGGGAGCATTTTTGAGAAGTGATGGTGGCTGGTGAGGGAGGAGGGGGTGAGGGGAAGATTGGACAGCTGTCGCCATACCCACCTCACTGTGCTGACTTAGAGCTATTGCTCGATCAAGCCTTTGTATATATTTTTCCAGTGCATTTCAACACTGTGTGCACCTAGTGTTTGAGACCTCACATTTGGTGTGACAGATGTAGGCAGCACATGAGCAGCAGAGGGCAAGAGCCGAAATGCCTTGGCCAGTGAATTACTCTTTCTGTCAAACTTCAGGGATAAGCATGAGTTTCTCATGACCTCAAAGAAAAAGGCAATCTGTGAAATATGACATTGTAAAGACGATATTATCTCATACATTTCCTTCTCTTTTACCAAATTAAATACACAGACTAAGTCTATATGAATCTCTGCGGGTTGTTTGTCTTTTCATCCCACGGCAATATGTTTTCTCCATCTATTTACATGTTTAGGCAGCGAACAATGAGAGGTAGGTGGCTACTTCCTCAATCACTTCCAACAGGAAATTAAGGTGTAGGACCTTTGTGAAAACAGCAGTATCTCACCAATCTTAACTTTTCTCGAGACAATCTGTACTTTCTGAGGTAAGAGATTTTTTTTTATCCAAACTAGTAAATTGAAATGTACTCAATGTGCTCAATGTTCATAGTGTGAAATGATAGCAGGAATGAGATATTGCTTTAAAAACATCAATAGAGAAGCTGTGTTCTGAGCTGAAAACAAATGCTATCTGCTACAGTGTTGGTCACCGCACCATGTGGTGATGATAAGATGCCCAGGTACAATCAAATTTTAATAAATTCCTAATCAGCTTGGAGGGACACTGAAACAACATAGTTAATAGAAATGTGTAGAGTCAGCAAGGTCTTTCACAGCTATGGTCTTTAATAAGATTTGAGTGGCATACAACAACATTGCAGTCAATGTCATGTTGAGCTGCTCCCTCTGTCTGTAACTCCAACAGAGGGAGAACAGAACACACAAATAAGGGAGGCGAGGGGAGGAAAACATGGTCATCTGTTTCAAAAGAACTGAAATCTGATCTCTTGGGGGGAGAGCCATATCGGAGGTACTGTATAGTACATATCATCTCCCTCTGATCATTCATGCTTTCTAATTACAGAAGGTGAGGAGGGCCATAATTTTATCGTATTTGTTTTGCATCACTGCAAAAATAGAAAATGAGGGCTCGCCAAGCTGCACCAATTTACTTCATTTCAACCTTGATTAAAAGAAAATTAATTGCCACATCTCTCATTATGTTGCAGGCAGCATTTGATGACGCAAATGGAAAAACTCAAAAATAAGATGCGAAGGCTCAGAGGGAGTGTGAGCTCGACCTGGATGTTCAGGAGACAGAACACTCCTCTAATGAAGAAAATAAACAGGCTCTCTACACAAAGCCATCTCAGGAAAATGTCGAAGATGTTACAATACTGTCATTGGAGATTCTGGATCAAGGACATTGTGAAGCTTTGATATTGTGTTTCAGTATTTGTACTGCAGAGGAAAATTTCAAGACCACATCATAGTTTTTATGTTTTTACTGTAAATTATTACTTTTAAGACCTGGATTATGAAACCGCAAAGCAAGTCATTTCATGTAGTTGTTACAGAAATTTGCCCCTTGCAAATAATCACAAACCAAACATTTAAATCCTATTTATGTCAAGCCCCTGCAGCTCCTCCCCTCCCTAAGACACCATATGTCTCGGTGGATCAACTTCAGACGTTTTCAGTAACCATGGTGTATGATTACATGAGAATTTCTCTCAGAGAAGGCCTCCAGGAGGAGTAAAATGCTAAATGCTATTTTTGAAATGAAATTCTCCTTCATGTGGCTGCACCTGTTTCCCTGAGAGAGTAAACAGAGCAGACGCCTGATAGAGTGGGCCTGCCCCTGACACACACCTAATTCTAAAATATTTATTAGCTTTTGACACTCTTTAAAGTCACAGTCTGGGACAAAGGGTACCCTGTTCCTCTTGTTTGGCTATGCTTATTCCTCTCCCCTCTTCACTGTGCTGTTTCAGCTGCTTATCTGTGACGACAGTGACAGAGACATTCAATGCAACTAGCTCCAGTACGCACTGGTGCTGACCTCACACAGGTCAACCTGACACAGACATCTTTCCACAGTTGAGCCCAATCAACAGGACTGAAAGTAATGTTTTGCTGTTTTGTGAAATTTTTCATAGTCAGCTAAGTATTTTCTAAGCAAGCTTGAGCATTTAGGAGAGCATGCGTCCTTGCATGTGAATGTGTTCGTGTTGGGAGGGATCATTATTTTGCATGCCTCGTCAAGCCATGAAGGCAATGGCGACATTTGAATAATTGATTGAAAAAATGTAAAGTAATCCAGCCAGCTTTCATTCTTGGCTCACCTGCTCCTAATTCTAAACCGCTCTCAGTTAACAGTGGACAGGGAGGGACATTTAAGGACATGGGAGTGACATGGAGGAGCACATTTTACCCACCATTACCCATCGTCTCTTATTTCTCAACCGTTCATACTAGCGATGTTGTGATAAATAAAATGGTTACAGTAGACACCATGTCGGCACTTCATCATGTGGGACGCAGTCACCAATAAGCTTTCTTCTATCTATAAACATAACATCTGAAACGTTGCTGCTACTTCATATAAGGTAACCAAGGAATTCATGTCAAAATAATTTTCAGTGTGTTCACCGGTTAAAGTAATTAAACTGTATCAGAGGTAAAAATGTTGGTAAACTGGTTTTAGGTAGGTTTCTCCACACCTGCTGTACCGTATATACAGCACATCCTACTAATTCCTGCTGCACACCGAGCCTGAACATAATTGTTTTAACTTAATTTAAGAATAGTGCATTATATAGCTACACTAATATCTGAGAACAGTAAACTTGTAATAGGAAAGAGTATAACTGATAGCTGTTAGGGGTTTAAAGCAGTCAGCATGACTGAGCATCTTTGTTTAGACTGTATTGAAACTCTGTCTCACACTGTGATAAAGTTTTATGATTGACCATAATTATTTCCTAGGGATCTGAGGGCCCCTTCCAAAGTTATTTTTTCAACTTTCCATGCTTATATTGAAATCAAAAAATGGGAAATGCATGAAATAAATGCCTCACAGTTTTGTGGTGTGTTTGTTTTTTAATAATCTCTCCGGGTTACTGGAGTTACTCCAGGTGTCATTAACAGATGCATGCAGGCACACCTGTGCTCCACTTAACGCCTGGCAACTGCAATTCTATTTATTCCTACTGTAGGTTACAAATTGCTCAACTGCAGTAATTGTTTTAGGAACTTGTAAAATAACCATTTTGGGGAAAGTACTGTACATCCAATGAACCACGTTTATTGTTACATTACATGCTGTTTATTGGTAATTCCTCCCCAAATGCAGCTCTATTCTACGTTTGAATTATGTTTTTAAACTCTCATTAAGTATGCCTGTTTACACCTTGAGCAATAGTAGGAGCTGTTTCAACAGTAAATTGGTGCTTGCTTAACTCTGAGGATAGGTGTTGAAAACTTCTCTGGCAGGCTCTACAATCCCCCTCCTACTGCATTTGTTGAAACACCATAGAGACAAGCTGCGTTCTTTTCAGTGTGTCATGCAGAGTACTGTTGGGCACACTATATCACCTGATATGGCGTTTATCCTTGAAAGCTTTATTGAATGCCTCAAACTCCCCTGGCAGGGACAGAACTTGACATGTCTGTCCACACTACAGCTGCTGATGTGTAGTCAAACTGGTTTAAGACATTGTCATAATTTAGAAAGGGTGTAAAAAAGATAAACATATATATTTTTTAAATAACTTATCACATACAGAGGCGAGGTTTTGATATGATAAGGTATAGTTTGTGCTTTGTGCCCCTCATTACTTACCAAACAGCGCCCGCTGAAAGTGTTCAGATTTAGGACACAGGGGTCACACCTGTTGTGGAACTTGATAGAAGGCTTATTTATAAACTTTCTGAGCTCTAAATTCCTGCTTCAGAGAAAACGCTGACACATAAAGAGTGAGGGGGGGTCAGCTGAAATGCTTGTTTATGAACACAGCAGCAACTGGAAAATCCATATAACTCTGAAATGAGGAAATTAACAAGCCATCTGATCTGGAGACTTGCAGGGTTTAGGTCGAAGGACGAGAGCTTTGGATGATCAAACAAAGTCATCTCCACAAATAGGCAAGTCTAGAAGTGTAAAGTTAAAAGTGTCATCATTACATTATTGAGGTTTACAATGAAAACAATACACTTTTATCAATTAAGTTGAATTATATAGGATAAAGGTTCTGTATTCTTTCTTTTTAAGCTATAACACTGTGTGAGTTATCTGTGCTTTCTGGCAGCTTTGCGCTCTCAACTGCTACTGTCGTGAAAACACTCTTTAAATCCTGTCACATTGTGTATTCTGAGCGACCTTCACTGAGTCTTTATAGTAATTTGAAAACTAAACACGACACAAGGACAGCCTCTGGTAAACGCTATGCTTTGCTCCCAAAAAAAGGCAAAAGTCAGGATCAGGTCCAGAGGGGAGCGTCCTAATATATTGCCTAAATTTAGGTACAGAGTTATGGCCCAGGAGATATCTGGGTGGGCTCATGTGACGTATGAAAAGTTCTGGAAATGCTGAGTGGATTTGAAGTATATGAGGGAATATATTATTGCATCATTGCATGACAGGTGCTGCTTGATATGAGCATTTTTTGAAATGCGAAAGTTTCGTGACATTTCAATGCTTGGGAACCATGTTTGTGTTTAATCAGAAATTACTGGATACCTACAGTGTATTACAGCATATCAATCAGAGTGTAAATAGGCCTAAGTATTTTTGACTAGACGTGAAATTTAAAATTTCCCTTATGTCTTGTTTTACATCTAACAAAACATACAAGTATAACATTAATTCAGTATCAGGGGAGGTCACAATACAGTATAATTTGCAGAAATCTGCTTCAGGTCTGCAGGAGGGCACTAATAGAAGGATCATCATATTCTGCTGAGCCCCTCTCTCCGCCACTCTCGCTGTGCCATGTAATGTAACTTGTTCCTTTAACATTTAGCCGAGTTCAAGTCATTCTGCACTGGTCAGGAAATTGTAAGGACAAGATTGCGCACAAGTAAGCAGATACTCCACACTTTATTATAGACATCTGGGTATAATATTAGTCATCTCTGCCAATACCAGCAAACCTAACAGGCAAACCATGTGACAAGGCGCAATACCAGACAAATCGATGCCACAAAACAGATTGCATTGCAGAGATTCTCTTTGCTGACAGGCCACGGGATAGTTTTGGCTTTTAAAAAATAGCGACATCTTTTAAGGTGACCCCTAGAGTGCTTCTTATAAAATTACAAGAGACAGAAATCCATTTGCAACTGTGCTATAACACTGAGATTACATTGTTACTTTAGAGCCTCGGTGCAAATTAATTTGAGGTTCATTTCATGTATTATATAAATGGATGGTGGTGGGAAAATTAAATCCCAGTATTGCACATTTCTATATATTGTTTTATTTCTGTGGATGGTGTTTTGGATCACTGTGCTTGCCATTCAATTGGCCAGCAGGGCAAGCTTCCAGCAGATTTAACTCTTTTATAGCTACAGCTGTCAAGAAAGGACAAGGACAAAAACAATTCTAGATGCATTGTCCATAAATACAAGTAGGATAGGACTTATTATGCATATCTAGACGTCAGGGACTAACCACAAATATAAATAACATCAGACCATGTTTGTGAATTCAAAACCTGGATTAAATATGTTTTTTATCTCTATTTCAAAATAATAATTCAGATTCTCTAATTCATAGTCATTCAAAAGTGAAAAAAATTGTAATGTGAGCTTTTCTCCCGTACTGCAGGTGTTCAGATGAATCTGCATCTGCATTTTAAATGCACAATCTCACCTGGCAGTGAGCTCCATGTGAACTCTCCTGGTGATTTAAGATCCATGTACTCAGACTGGACTGCAGCATTGTAAAAGAAAAGTTCTATTATTGCATTACTTTGTTTGCTTTAGACTTTTATTTCCAGCTATTAATCATGTTGTTAATGCAGGTTGTCAAAATGGATAAAGTTATAATATTTTAAAAGCACGGCAAGTAAAACTACCATAGTGTTTGTTTGGTGCAATATAATTACAGCTGAAGAATGTGACTACTGCAGACTACCTCTCAAGACTTGTGTTTTTAGTTAAACCAGAGGAAAAAGTTGAACAAAAAACGGCCACTGGTTATGTAAAAAATGCACCATGACATACTGTATACAATGTGAAACACAAAATTGGCTATATTTTCACACATTTTAAGTTAGCCTGGGTCATTTTCACATTTTGAAGTTTGGTGCTAAATACCAGCATTTATCTTCATTTATCTTCAGACATCTCTGACCAATGCTGTCTCTCACCCTTCAGGCCTAAAAGATCTACAGGCGCAGTTACCTGTAAACTCTCTGACTGGGCTCAGCACCCTTTCACCCAACACCAGCCACACATATGGAAAGAGTGCACAGCGTGTCAATGGGGCAGCCCTGGCAGGTAAGAATACCGGAGCATCTCATACCTATCTAGGGACCTTGGAGCCATGTGTCGACATGCATCGCACTGTTAGCTACATCGCCTGGTCATATTGGGGACAGGAAAGAAGTGGCGGAACAGAAGCACTCCAGATGTTCTTCATCAGTGGGCCACAGGGGAAGTCTGTTACCACAACACCTGGCTCATTCTGCTCTGAGCTCAGAGGCAGAGCGGTGATGCTCTGCCACAGTCTGGCTATCTGACTGAAAATAAATTGCTCAAGGATAGTACAGGATCCACTGTTCACATGGACTGTGTCATGTAACTCCTCTATGGAAACTTTAAAAACTCTGTTGTATTAATAATGAATAGTGGATGCACAATGCATACTGTACAGGTCTGAACACACGCACATACACACATCTCTACGCTACATCTGCATTTACAAGTAATCCAGTTCTTAATATAGCAAAAAAAAAAAAAAAAAAAGATGTTAGATACCAAATGCATGTATTTTTTTCTCACTGATTTATGACTTATAGACTATACATCAAAAGTAAATACCCTGCATAACATTTGAGGAATGATTTAATGACTACAGTACATAAATGTATACATTAATGAATAAATGCTCTGTAGCACCGAATCATGAGGATACAGTTTAATACAATGTATACTGTAGCCTATAAGGTGTAAAAGTGTTGCACTACACCTCAGTAATAAATGAGTTTAAAATGAACTGAGATTCTTTCTTGAGTGTATTTTGCAGATTTGCAATTACAACTGTCACCTTGCAGGCATCAGAGTTTGAGCTTTCACACTGAAGAAAAAAAAAAAAGTTTATTTTCATTATGGCAGTGGAGAGCAGGGAAAGTGAAGAGGGTAGTGGCCCAGGTGAAAAACGACAGACGCCACGCTCAATAATACCAATGTTAAAATCTCCTTGACCTGCAGGTCATCAAATAGCAACCCCAATTCGTTTCATATTTTCCTTACTGGATCAATGGTAGCATAAATTTGGGGCTCAATGACAAGAATAATTTAAAACAGATCTATAAATGATAGAATGCTATTCCCTATGGTCACGGATGCATAACAATGTTCTAGATTGACGGGATCAAGCTCCTGAAGCTTCGCCAAGGATTCATGCACATTTGGGTGTAAAAAAACACACCATAATATTAGGCATGTGTGTGCATAAACACACTATACTTTTTGGTGTCTCTGAGCCTTTATCTGGTGAGTTCAAGTACATATTGAGAGATTGATCTATTCTGAATTTCTTAGGCTTTTCTGCTCTGATCAGCAAAGATAGGAAGGACAAATTGTTTAACATACCTGAATAAATAATAATGTCAATGCTGGACCCCCATCCTCCTTACTTAAGTCAAATGAGTCTGACTTTCACAACCTCCAGGGAATAAAAGAAAAGCAATTAATGTATGTGAAATGTAAATATTTATTAATGAGCCTCAGAATAGGTGCTCTTGTTAAACATGCAAAAATCCAGATATTTGCTTTGTTATTTATTTATTTTTTTTGTGAATTTATCTAAAATGAGACAAAAATGAGACATATGGTAGGCTCATCAACACCCAAACCTGTCTGTTCAAGCCTACATACAGACATTTCCTTGCTTAGAGGACAAGATTATTGGAGTTCACACTAATACTGTTTTGCAAAGCATAAAAGCCTCTTGCTGATAAATATTAATTTGAGCCTTCATGATGTATTTGAAAATTCCGGCTAAAATGTCACCACATGGAACATTAATGTAATATTTCAAGGCCTGAGAGCAATGCTCATATTGATTGCATTTATTTGACTCTGGGGAGGAGAAATAATTCTTCACTGTGGAGACACATCTGGTAGCCAAAGATGCGAACCAGGGAATGAGAAAATGCAAAATAACAATAAAAAATAATAGGACTTGTATTTAAATGCGTTGTCCCAGCATTGTTTGGATACCAATGCCTTATTATAGCCGAGAAAAGACAGATGCATCTAGGTCTTTAACTGCTACCTCTGAAAGGTTTAATTTTCTATAAAGTGTTTAATACCCAACAAGAGGAGAGCCGATCGTTTGCATTCAGCTATTTTCTCTCCTCCCTGCTACTTGCAGCAGGTCCCCTGTGGTAAAGCTAAACAGCTAAATGACAAGAATCCTGCTGGAAGAGTCTCCTTTTGGTGCTAATGCTCCTTTTTCTTTACAGTACAGGGCTGCACTTTGTACTTCTGCTCATGTGCGTTTTGCCTCTCCACAATTGCGAGTTTATCCGGAGAAATATCCAACTTCAAGGCGTTGTCACACGAGGATCCTGTCCTTTGTTATTAACGATATTGACTCACAGTGGGTCGAGGCGCCTGATTGTCTTTGTGCAAATGAACTGAAATCTGAGAAAACAGCACCTTGACCCTCAGCCCATCCGTCACCAGCTGCACGGACTTTATGAATTGGATTCACAATACTTGGACGCGTGGATCTTAAATCATTTGTTCTCGGCTATGTGTTGTTATTCAAACTATTTACCTTATGAACAATAGACCCGCAGCAGCTTTTCTCTAGACTGATGCAACAATTCCTACATAGTAAAACATGCATTCATAAGGAGACATTTGCTCTATTAAAAAGAAAAACTTTATATATAGCCTATGTCTTAATCCATGTATCTTAAAACTATCGATTATGTCCTGCGCCAAACAAACAATAATAAATGTATCGCAGTGTTCATGAACATGTCTTGTCCTGTCATTTCCCTCTATGATAGGCTACCTACAGTATATTCTACAAAACGAGGCTACAATTTAATAATATCTATGAATGTGTCATATTTTCTGTTTAGATGTAACAAATAGAAGAAGTGCGGTCAAAAGTTTTCTCACTTTGAGGAGAAAGCCTCTCCATCCTGCACACCGGCACTTTGAATACAGCACGGCTAAAGCGCCTCCCACTGGCTCATCTCAGTACCAGAGCTCCCCTGCATGGTTCATCAAACACCTGACCGAGTTCTTCTTCTTATTGGTCTTATTTTAAAACGGAAAGAATAGCTTAAGGCTATAGCATTAATACTTTGTATGAAAACAATGCAGGACACACAGTGATGCAGTATCAGGTGCTGACAGAGTAAGGAGAATATAGCATTTTTGCACAAATGATCACAATGAGTCACATAAATTAAGTACTCAAATCATTCTGGGGGCTGGTAAACTAGGATTTGCCAGATTTGCCATTAAGTATTCCATAAATATTAAATGAAATGTCCCTTTAATTCCATTTTATGTGAAAAATCAGGTGTCATCTCTCAAAAAGATACGAGCCTGTGTAATCTGTGACTGGTTAAATGATCCACTAAAGACACATTTTTCTGACAGTCACTGCTTAATGGCTGTTAAATTCAGACTTTGGTTAGGGGCCTTATCCACTAAATAAACCCTTATTGGCCCCACTAGGCCGCTCAGTCTGTGTGGCCCCTGCTAACAGAGGCTCTTACCAAAAAATCTGTCAAGTGGCATGAATGTCAATCTTGTTTATTTAATTGTTTTTAAAAAAGCATTTAGGGTGCATTTCTGTTTTATTGGCATCAAAGATAAAGAGGAAATATGGAAGACAGATGATGTGAAAAAGGTCCTACTCTGAATTCAAACTGCATATAAGCCACCAGGACAATTTGATCCTAGTTACATTTGTGTGTCCAACAATTTGTGACTTTATTTTCCAACCAAACCCCATCTTTTTGAACTCTTGGGTTCAAAGTGTGCCAATCAGCTAAATAAGCAGCTGCAGTGTTTGGTTGGGATGAAACGCTGCAGGGCCTCGGTGATGCAGGAATGACAACATCTACTGCAAACAAACTTGTCTCACTTTTCATTAAAACTTTTGAATTTGCACAGTTGCACAGGTGAAATATTCAGGGGGGCTTTCCTTCATGCTTCACACCTCCAGGAACCAGGACGTTTTCTCAAAATTCAAGACAATAAACATCCAACCAAGGATATCCTAAATAATGGATTTACACAAAAACCCAAGACAACGCCTTCAAAAAGCAAATACCTTTTATCGCCATCTGTAGCAGGCACCTGGGAAGGTGGGCTTTGTGTGGAGCAGAGTGAGGAGGGAAATCATGGTTTTTGGCGGAGACAATATGAGCATTTAAATAAGAAATGGAATCTGAGCTCAACTGTTTACTTTACTTCTCAATTCCCACATCAGTTCTTGAAAGCAACACAAAAAAGAGAAGACAACTCAAACACACATTTCTTTTAGGTGTAAAGAAAAGAAAATACCCCAGAAAATGACAAGTTTCAAACCAGAGAACAGTGGCAAACAGTGAGAAAGAGAACGCCATTATGTGATATATGATGATTGTGAACAATATCATGTGTACACTCACCGTCTGCCTTTCCATCTCTATGCTCACTTGTCATTTTCACTTTCCGTTTGATTGCATGGGAAATGGTAAAGAGTTTAATTTCACAACAGTCACAAATAAGGCTTGTCTGGCCCTGAACTGTATGTGACATAAAACAGAGGTATGTACTGTTGGGGCTAGACGGGTCAGCCAGGCATCACCAGCGGCATCAGTAAAGTGGCTGCACTGTGGCAGGTGATTTAATGGTTGTCACATCGGCAGTAGAAGTGTACAGAGACAGGATTCCAGTCAAAGCTAATATTTGTGATGAATCACTGTCACGCAAGAGGTAAATGTAACACTAATAGACATGGGGAGATCTACTGTTAGCTGGTTTGGCTAACGAGCATATTCTTTCTGAGAGGTGGTGTCACTTCTGTGTGCTGGTTCCATACAGTAAGGAGAGAAATGAGGGGGCTTATATTGGATTGAGTGTAATGAGAGTGTCATAGCCACACTGCTGTGAGGAGCTCAGTGGAAGAGCTCAGAATGTGCAGCACAGTGAGGCCTGAAATGCTGAGATTTTGTTGTTGGAAGACGATCTTATGTACTTATTAAAGGTGATATCTGGTTGAGTTGTGTTCAACCAAAGAGCTACATGCTGGCTACTTGAGCAGATGTGGGTGAGGTGGGTGCTGTACTAAAGGACAATTTTAAGTCACTGGCACTTCACTTGAGTATTGACTTTCTAGTTTTCCTCTACATCAACAACATCTCAGAGTTTTTTTTCTTCTTTACCCTCCATTTATCTTTATGCAGTTACATTTAATTACTTTGCAGATTCAGATTTTACATTCACTGTGAGATACATACAGGTACATAAATTACTAATGTGGTTAACTTTTCAGAAACAATAGTATGAAAAACTGTCTTGTATCAGTTTGATAATACCATGTAACTTAGACAACTTAGACACGTTTTTTAGGCTACAATATTTTTTGTCACATACAGCAAACATCTCCTCCCTATCTGCTAGCTGCCTGTCCCCTGAACACACTGCAAAAAAACACGGTCTCTGTAGACAGCCCAGGCTCCACAAATGGCAACAAAAACAAACTGCGCCAACCTGCACCACGAAACATAACAAACAGTGTTCCAGCCAATAACCGACAAGAAGGATTTGGGGGTGGGGGTTGGGGGATTAGTGCGTGGAAGGGAGGGGGAGGGGACAGGATGAGGAGGAGGGAGGGGCAAGCTAGCCTCTGTTTTGTTTGACAATCCTCACCCTACATCGCTTAGAGCATCTTTAAATTAGAGATGTTTTTATTAATCTGTAGAAGACTGATTGACCCGAAAGCATAAAACTATCCCCAAATTCAAAATTTTAATTATTCAAATTTCATCATCTCTGATTCAGAATTGGCCTTATTTGATTAGCTACAGCAATATGCACCACACTTTAAAGCATGTGGTAGGCCTATAATTTAACACTTGGGACCCTTCATCACAATGAGTATGTTTACTTTTATTAACTTTCTTATATTTAAATTCTAATAGTTGTTCTAAAAAGTATTTTATCCGATTAGGATATTGCTGCTAATGTGAATGTGTCAATAAATCTATAAACTATTCCATTGAGAATTATTCAACAACTAGTTTAATAATCGATTAATTATTCATGAAGTATAAACTCCAAATATATATCCAGCTTCTCAAATGTGAGAATTTGCAGTTGTTTCTGTTTAATATCATTGCAAAGTGAATATTTTTGAAGACATCACCTTAGGCGCTGGGACATTTTTATCACTATTTTCACTTCTACTATTTTCACAGATTAATGAACAATGATACTAATGATTAGTTGCTGTCCTAATCTGAATACTTCTTCCAGTGCCTGTAAGACAATTAGGAGAAATCTCTGCAATGTTACATTTTCAGCCTCCTGATACCTCGTAAGCCTCTTTTGAATGGCACTGGGATGAGTCTGTGAAGAGGGGGATTTTCTTTTTGCTGAATGGCAAGTGTTTGGTTTCCTGTTGAGATCAGCCAGCTTTGAATCAGGTGCTGTGATACCACCACTCAGTGTGTGGAGAATTTCATCATGTCGGAAGGTCACAGGGAAGTTAGTGCGACAGAGTGGCTGCGAAAGACTTTCTCAGTCAGGTGAGATGATTCTTTAGCTGACTTTTAGATTTAGATTTCCCTCCATGTACTCAAATCTGGTTTGTTGTATGTCAACAAAGACAACTGCGCCTACAGTATAAATGACACGTTATTATGGATAGTTAAGGTTAGGATAGCCGACTGGTCAGGGGATGGGACCTGAACAAATCGGGTTCCATTACCTTGCTTAAGCATGGACACCCGGCCAATAGTAGCGTGTGAATGCTGTTGAAGGGCGGGTCTTGCCTAGAAGTTGTGTGGGTTCCATAATAACGCGTAAATGACAGTACTGATGGTCAGGGGGTCAAAGAGAACAGACGACCCTGGCCCAAGGCCCAGGAGTGGGGGGTCCATGCAACGGTCCTGGGATCATGTACAACAAATTACTTATTGATTATTGCTGACAAAAGTACAACAGTTTTACATATGTACGTGATAAATACATTTATTGTTATCATTAAAACACATTTCGACTTGCCATCTGATACCCCACCCCCTGCTGTTATTGTGAAAACCTGCACCATTTTCACAATAACAGCGGGGGTCAGATGTGCAGAACACACATGTGCCAGCGGCCATTGTTTGTAACTGTCACATTCTTATTTTATTTTATTTTTTTTTAAAAACACGTTTCTCTGTGTTTTGAAAAAACTGAATTGACCATGCTTTATAATCATATTGAGTATATGTATGCAAAACAGAGCAAAAACAAGCCTAGATAGGTCTATAACACTGGTTTAGTAGATGGTTGTTAGACACTCCATCTCTGTCACTATATGGCTAATGGCCAAGAGCTTATTTGAAATTGCATGTGTTGCCATTGTAGCTAAGGTTTGGTGGTGGTGCTGTAGTGGGTGTGAATGAGGGGCCCAATTTGGAAAATGTTGTCCCCCTGTCCATAATTCCTAATGGCTGGCCTGCTGTCAGTCCTGTTTGTTTGATAGTGCACAGGACGTCTCAAAAAGTGAACAGATTTAAGTTGTATTGAATTGATTGATTGTATGTTGTATTGAATTTGTTAAAACCTATTTTACTCTATTTATTTATTTATTTATTTTACTCTATTTTTTCTTCTTCTCAGCAGAGGTATATTTTTGCCTGTAGACATATGGTTAAACAGCCCAAAATGTGAAATCTTTTGCTTGTTAGAATTCAATCAGTGAAATTTTTTTGAAGTTTGTACGTGTAGTGATATAGATTTTATATTTTTCCCAGCATTTTTTAAAGCTTCTTTTAAAAAAATAATAATGGTCTATCATGTCATGTTTTAAAGCACATTGGATCCAGTTGCACATTAAAAATATGTTCTGTTATTACACAACCAAAGCATTGTGCAACCATTACAGAGGTGCTACTACTTTTTTACTTGTGTTTCAGTCGATACAAAAATTCTGCAAAAAAAAAAAGTCATTCCACCCTTTCCAGCAGCTTTAGTTGAACCATGGAGTCAGACAGCGATCATATTTTATTTTCAAGTACTGGTGCCAATGTAGATTTACAAATGTGCCTATATAAACCAGGAACCACAAAAAAGCACAAGCACTGATCTCACAATTACTTAGTACCTTTGGCCATCCACCCAGTCTTTGAACTCTATCTTGTGAACTGAGAGTGCCTTTCTCCTCCACTGGAACAAGACGTGGCAACACCACATGATAATTCTCAATCCACTGAGTATTCAAAATTACAATGCGGTCTGTTGCATTTGCCAGAGCCCCAAAAAAATATCCTGAAGCCTATCAAAGTCTTATGGCCTAATTTGTCTTGTTGGGGGTCTCACTCAATCCCCTGCATCCAAGTAACACACCGTGCTCTTTCGCTTAGTACTCCCTCCCAACACATTCAGCCCAAGCCCTCAATTGCTTGTTTAACTTGACACATAATTACTGTGGAAATATTTGTGTATTTTGTACGAGTGCCACAGTCTGCATTGCAACCGACTGCCAAGTCCTCACAGCTCCCACTGCTGCTATCGCAGCCAGAATCCTTGATTAAAACAAGATGCTTTCATTTGGGCCAGCTTTGGAAGAAATCACTCCCAGAGACGGGCCTCTCCCTGCCAAGCCCCACTGCTGTAGGGTTGCCATGTGTGGCAAAGCTGACATGTTTATTGTACCAAAAGAGGCTTTTTTTGTTTAAACCCAAATGTGCTACTGAATCAAGCCTGCTCCATCAAAGTGGCGCTCTGAAAGACCCTCAGTCAGTGCCACTCAGGTCAACATGAAACATTGTTCTTAAAACTGAGTGAGTTGTTATTAAAAACGCATGAGGTCATCTCTGCTATTTTTCACACAGTGCCCTTTCATTTAATACTTATTTAATAACTTTTTATGTTAAGATGAAGTTAAAATGTGCTTGAAATAAGCACTTTTTAACATAGGAAAAAAATGAATCTGACCTTCAAGAAACCAAAGTAAAGCCCTTCATTTTATGATGCTCCTTAGCCTGCACTTACATTAATGATTAAGAGTTTTAATAATATAATTTAAGGTTTTTTTCCATAATCCTGCAAATTAAAGAGTAATTTCAGTATTGTTCAACCTTGACTCTATTTTCCCATGCATTTCTGTGTAGGTGAAAACAAAAATCTTTAAAATTGGTTGTAATATTTGCAAGATATTTTTGCAAGAACGCTGTCACCGGCAGCCGTGAACCGGGCTGCAATGTAATTCATTTTTTAGATTTTTTTTGGGGCATTTTAGGCCTTTATTTCCACAGGACAGCTGAAGACATGAAAGGGGAGAGAGAGGGAATGACATACAGCAAGGGCCGCAGGTCGGAGTCGAACTCGCGGTCGCTGCGTCGAGGAGCAAACCTCTACATATGGACACGTGTCCACCAACTGAGCTACCCAGGCGCCCAACTGCAATGTAATTCTAAAGGGAAAATGTGCACCGTTAATTTCCGTCCACTAAAATAGCTTGTTTTTGCCACTGACAGGCTCATATTGTTATTATAGGTGTCTGACTACATTATGGAAAGATGGAGAAGTTGCCGTTATCCTGCCATGCTTTTGTGTGTAACTTACTGATGCCAGGTCAATGCAGTAACTTTAGCTAATAGCATTAGCTTACCTCCACTCTGTCTGAAGGTTTAGGCTTTTAATTCAGAGATTTAAGGGGGGCTGAGGTAATATTAAGGTCTGTGTGTGTATACATTATTGATGATTAAGGCATTTATACGGTTTTGCATTTGTTTAACGTCTATGACTGGTGAATGCATTTATCATTCATTCATTTTTGGCACATTTGATCATTTCATTTTTGTCAAACCATAATCAAAACGTATGTAAATTAAAAAGTCCTTTTTCTTTGTGTGATATATGTTTATACAGTATTGCAGACATAAATTTTCATTTTTTTAAAGAGAGATAATAGGTGTGATTGAATTGTCCATAAAAGATTTGATTCTCCACTTGTTGCCAGTTTTATCCACTTATATCAACATTTAATATGCAATTAGTAATTTATAAATGTCATGAGAATAAGCTGTTTATGACAGCTGTGTCTACAGAAGGTTAAGGAGAAAAAAACATTTAAAAATGTCCTCTGACAGGTTGTGAAGTCACTTTCATTCAGCAGTGACTGGATGTCTGAGGAGTCTGGCTCTGGTGCCAGTTTGACCCGTCAGCTTCGACTCACCAGCAGCACAAATCAACAAACTCTGAAGAGTCACTCCCGTTTCATCCTGACACCTGTCATGCAACTTAAGATCCTAATTTGTTTGTTTGAGATTGTTCATTTGAAGTTCCAAGATAATTTCTGGAACAAACAAATACTCTTTCAGTAATAATACTCTTTTCGTACTGTAAGCTGTGAAATACAGTAGCACATTGCAACACATTCCAAGCAGCAAAATAAGTAAAACACACCACTTCAATCAATGTTGGGGGCCACTTTCATGTAAATTGGGACCTCATTCACAATATCCAAAGCAAATTATCTTCATTAGATTTCCAAAACCATGCCACTGATTTGTCAAGCTGTGAATGATAATGAAGTTGTCTGGTTAATGAAGGGCTGAAGATGCAGGCTTTCACAATCATGATCATCTTCTATATAACCCTTATGAATATTTAAGGATCTTAATTCTGTATATAATTGTGCATCAAAGCTTTGCATCTCTATAGACTTCACAAATAAAGTATGGAATGGAGGAGACAGACGTAGCTATATTTCATTAATCATTGAAATTAATTAACGGGTGATAATATAGGATGTTACACTTGCGGGATCCACAGAAAACTGTGAAGGAGGAACTGTGCGGAAGGTGAAATTGTAGATGTGTGATTATTCACAGAAGCTCACTTACGCTTTAAGAGTTTGTTCATGTTGCTCAGTGTTTGTATGCTGAGGCAAAAGATAGCCTTAACTTGTTTTTGTTCCAATGGGAGAAAAATACAACAGTCATGTTCAATGCATGACATGACTGTTCAGGCTGCAGCTTTGGAATACTGTAATAAAGTTCATGTCATTTAAGGCAAATAAATCATCTTTTGTCTGTATAACAGCACATAGACCAGAGGTGCATGTGTGACTCAGAGCACAGGATTGGAAAACAGGAAGTAAATAAGCTTGGTCGTATTGTGATCCTACCTGGTGCCTGTTCCCAGAACAGCTTTGGGAGTAAACCGGAGTGGATTTGAGTGTCATGGTGGAAATCCTCAGTCAAATAAAACAAAGTGGGGCTGCATCGATGCTCTGTCTTGTTTTATATGATGGCTTGAAATAAATGAACTTTAAATGGAACCTTGGCAGGGACGCGGGCTATTGATCGATTGAAGCAGGAGCTGAAGTTTAAGGGCACAGCTTTCCCGGGGCTGGGGCTGTAACTGGAGTAATGAAATTGATTAGGCCAAGGGAGGGTGACAAGCCAGTAGAGTCAAGCCCTTGATGTAAGGAAACAAGAGTGCCATCTAATTGGGGTGTAATATGGGTCTTTAGAGGACATTAAGCACACAAGTGGCGGAAGGGAAGCCACTCTACTGGATGGAGCCAAGATGATGTTGCACCGGTGTTATTATTTTGTAATTATTCACCCAGCTGATTGGATTATTGGAGTCAAAACTGAGAGTCCAGCCAAGGGTCAGCATATACCCAAACTGTATCAGCAGCAGCATTTAAAACAACCTCAACCCTCTCTCTCTGCCTCCTTCTATTTGTATGAAAGTACTGTTCAAAGAAAGAGGAGAAAATGTGTTTTTTAAAGAGTGATTAACAATAAAGACCCATTCCATTCAAAACATTTTTTTTACTGCTTTAACGTTGGATGTTGGCCTCATTCACTATCCTCTGCACGTATGATTTTGCAGCACCACAAGAAGTGTGGAAGCCAAACGTGATCCAAATTATAAATCATTATGAATGAATCATTACATCTTCTTTTTTACTTTTAAAAATATTTAGTTTGTTGATGCTATGTGTCATTATCTGTCTTCATTTATTCTGTTGTTTTTAATATCGTGTGGTGAAGCCAAAGACAATTTTGCACATTCTGCACAATGAGTTCCCTAATTAAATAATGATACAAACTACACAAGTGCAATGGAGAAACCAGCACATGAATCCTTGAAACAAAACACATTTGCAAATTTATGGATGATACATTTTGTAATGACGGAGAAGGAATAGATGAGTGTTTATTGAACTTCTTTGTGGATTAACTGGAACAAATGTTGGATTAGATCTTTAAATCAGCACCAAACATTAATAAATGTCAGTTTTCCTCCTCATGTGTTACTTGACCCAGTTAGGTTTTCCCAGTAAGAATGGATTTAATGATTTGCTGGTCAAACGTCATCAAGACATCATGGGTAAAATCTAGACATTTTGTTGAAAATTGCACAAAGGGGGTGCCTGGGTAGCTCACCTGGTAGGGTGTGCGCCCTATGTAAAGAGGCTCGGTCGCGGGTTCCGATCGGAGACCCTTTGCTGCGTGTCATTCCCCCTCTCTCTCCCCTTTCAAGTCTAAGCTGTCCTGTCAAATAAAGGCCTAAAAAATATCTTTTAACAAAAAAGAAGACAAAAAAAGAAAATTACATACAAGTTGTTTTTTGCCACAGACTTATTTCAGCTAAACTACACTACATGTTTGAAAACCTAGATGTATAAAAAGATTCACGTTTCAATCAAATTCAGCCCAGTTTTATCAGGAAGTCTGGACATTTTTTCACATGTGCTTAGTGGGCCGTCACTCTTTTGAACTACAGAGTAACTCTGGCTGGGATCACAGGGAGTGCAGTGTCCTCCTGCCAGCAGAGGCCCTGTCCAGTACAGGGGCATTTATCTCTTGGCCTGAACTGTCTCACTCAACAGGATGGCCAGAAGTTACGGTGCATTACAAGCACTTAGCGTAGTGATATCAAGGTTCACCTCCGATTTCCAATCTCAGGCCAGAATAGTGGGCTGGGAGGCCGTCATTAAAAAGCCATTACATACCCATATTTCATATACCAGTCTCTCCTATGTTTCAAGGTGTTAAAAGCTCAATGTATATTTCCTCTATATTTAAGCGGCAGGACAACGGAGCCGCACATAGCATCTCACTAGCAGCCATTGACCTTGGCCTAGCCAGCCTTCATTAGCTTTTAGACACTTATCAGTCATAACTGGGTTTGTCCTCTCCGCAACGTTTCCTCCTTCACTTCACTTAGGCTGGAAAATAATGGCTGAAATCCATTTATCTGCCATTTCCAACAAGTGCGTGACATTAACAAATTATCTACTTTTCACTAAGTATGGCCAAGGTACCCTCTAAAGGATTCCTCCACTCTGCTGGCCAAGGTCAGACCTTTTTAGAAACTGACTTTTTTTCTTCCTTCTCCTGAGCTATTTTCTTTCCTTCCCATCTTTAAATATTCATTCTGCTTTTGCATGCTGGGCTGAGATTTTATGAGCACTATCAGCCATATTTCTCCAAACACACATCTTTATTTGTTTTTGATTATTTATGCTCCACTCTGACTTTATAACTCACATCCCTAGGAAAACATTGATCCAAGAGGCAAATGAATCTAATTAGGACCTCTTTCTTCTGTGCTGAATATTGACTTGTTTTGAAAGGTGCCTCTCCATTTCAAGCGAATGTCTCTGGAATGCTCTGGGATACTCTCTTTAAGGAAAACTTCTAAATGCTGATGAGATATTTTTGTCCATAAATGCAATCTATAGTGGAGCCTGGTCGTTCATAATGTATTACATTAATTGCAGGATGTCATCAGTGAACTAATTTCCAGCTCTCAGGAACTCAGAGGCACCAGTTGTTTTTGCAGTTGTTGAAGGCTTTTTTATCGTCTTAATCTTTTATTGTCTTTTTATTGTCTTAATCTTATATTTCTTAAACATCCATTATGAGTGGAGAGACATGTAATCTCTGCAGTGCACTCCAGGGCTCAACCTGTCAATCTAGTCAATGAGGACAGTGAAGGAAGTGATGATGTACCATTAGTCAAGAATCATCTCAGAAGAATCTTTGTTCTTGACACAGAAAACTTGTGTTCCATCTCGATCAGTGAGGAAATGGGGCCTGGCGAAGCGTGCGTTGCCTCACATTTGTCTTGAGTCGCCGTCCCAAGGCACCAGTGCTTGTTCACAGTATTACGCTGCCGGCTTTTGATGTAAAGCCTCTGCATTTCGCCATTTCACACAAACCCAATTCTAAAATATTCTGTCGCATTCCATGTAGTTGATTTCTATTTAAAATGGTCATGATTATTTTATTTTGTAACATTAATGGAAGTACATTTGGGGGGGAAGAGGAGGTGTGTGTGTGTGTGTGTGTGTGTGTGTGTGTGTGTGTGTGTGTGTGTGATGGTTAGGCATTTGCAATTCATATTCTCCTGCATGATTACATTAAGGGTATGCTCTGTCATATTTGATTAATGCATCATGTTTTCCTTAAAACAGGATTCAAATATGAAAACCGACAGAAATGAAGCTATTACAAAGAATGATCAATTTTTAATAATCTACTCAAGGAAAAAAAATGAAGTGCTGCTCAGAAATGCACAGATCAGGATTCTGCAACATTTTGTAATCAGTGTTAGGCTGCAAAAACAAGCTTTGTTTAAGGCACAGACACAATTAACATGAAAGGCTGCCAGGCCGAGCTTTTATGGCTTTTATGTTATGAAGCTTGAATTAGAGATATTACTAACCACGGTTGCCAGGTGTACATGTAGTACCACACCTCATGGCACGTTTATTTTAAACTGTCCAGATTCTACTTTATTAGAATGTTTTTGTGCTGAAAAACAATAAAAAAGTCTCCTTTTTCTACAACCAGCACAAACTGTTGTGTATTTCCTGGACATATATTTTCAATCTCCCTATAATCTACCCAAGAAATCATAACATTTAATGCAGTCTTTAATTTGAACTTGTGAACGCAAACGAAAACATAAATAACAGAGAAATACAGGCTTAAATACTTGTAGTGCTCAGACAGTTGTGAAAAGTGCTTTAACTGTCAGTTTCTTACAAGCGAGTAGTACATCATCAGTTGTACCGTTAGATGTGCTTTTTGTTACGTATTCTGAAATACATTTTCAGGAAATGTTCTCTATTAATCTCTTAGAGGGAGACATTCTTCATGCACAAGCAAAATCTACTACATCGAGTCAGATATTTAACCTTGTAGAAACACTGCAGAAAAAGCAGCTTGAACTCTTTTGTCAATGTCAATAGCCATTTTTGAAACAAAGTGTGTGTGTGTGTGTGTGTGTGTGTGTGTGTGTGTGTGTGTGTGTGTGTGTGTGTGTGTGTGTGTGTGTGTGTGTACTGGAATAAACGTGGACCTCCAATTCTACTGTCAGCCATTTAGCCTGACCATGGGTGACTGTGAATTAAAAAGAGAGGCCTTTATGTGCGACCCTGCAGCACAAAAGGCTACATCCATAACTTATAGAGACAGGGAGGCCATTAGCCGCCACTACCGGGCCACTTTTACATAATATGGTGTGTGGACTAATCACTGAGCTGAGGAGTCAAACTGCTTTAAGTCTATACTGTATATTTCTGTCCACATACAGGGAAAACAAAGTGGGATCCTCCTCATGGGTCGCAAAAACATTCTGTGTTGAAAACCATTTTTAGGAAATCCTTCCACTCGGCTGACGATTCAAGTTTGCTAATCCTCAGTTAGCTTTTATCATATGAGATCAATTGACCGTTTGTGTGTGTTTGTGTGTGAATGGAAGCCTGTTTCTCCAAAACAAATTGCATCCATATGGCCTTCCAAATGCAGGGGGACAAATCAAAATGGCTCTGAAAAGCCAATTATTAATGCTGATGCGGTGCTTTTTGTGAAGGGGCGAGTGAAGACAACAAAGTGTGATTTAGGAACCAGAACCACATGGGCTGGGGCGACGATGCTTACGATGCCAACAACAAATTATTAGCAGCTGTCAATATAGCAGAGTGTGAAGCCCATATGAGTTATGTTTTGTCCCAGGCTAATCATCAATGACTTTCATACAAAAGTCCTCCACATGATTTTTTTCTTACCCTTTTGAATTCTGTGTGTGCTGCTGCAAACTCTTTTTATGTTTTGTCTTTTCATTCTACTCTGTTATTTTTAATGACACCTTTTATGTTGTATTACATTACACCAATAAAAAAGAAGTAAGCAATATGAGCAAAATGGAATTGTTTTGATATTGCTATCCTGCCACTAACCTTTCAAATAAAAAGAGACATAAGTGTCTTTGATTGTGCTTATCTAAAACAGTTAGACTCACTATAATGTTGCTACTTGTGCAGAAATCAGGTAAATGATACCGTGTATGCTGCTTAAAAAGGATTTGCAAACCATTTGGCCTGACTGCTCTTCATATTACCTTAATGTCTCCCAAAAGGCCAAGCCAAGAATGAATTATTGATAGCCATCATATGGATCGCATGCTGTGGCTCCACATGCCTATTAGAGGGTTTTGTTCATTCATTTACGCTAGCTTGGACTGCTGCCTTGAACAACGCATCACTCTTCTTTTTTTACTTTTATCCATTAGCTGTTAATAATAACTGACTTTATGCAGGTTGCTGAGTTTCCAGCAAACAGTGAAAACATAGTACATTGTGGGAATCATTTGCATTGTCTGTAGTGTGCTGAGGTTGTACTTCACTGCCTGTAATGTGACGTTTGACATCTCTGGTTAGCCTGCAGTCCATTTAGGCTTTCCTCCATTTGTGCATGGAAATTGGAAAAGGGGAGACAACACTGTCTATTGAAATTATAGTTAGAATGATAATTGCTAAGTTTAAAAAACAGAAATGTAATTTTGCAGATCCCCTTGGAGACTAATATTGGACTATCTTATAAAAGGCCAACAGTATCCCAGCTATGATTTATTGCTGAATTCCAGTCATTTTCAATACATTAAAGTTTCCAAATTGTGTTTAAATTGAGTGTAGAGGAGAAGAGGCCATTAGGAGATGCAGAAATGAAGATTATATTTAAATATTCATGCACTCGGTACCTTATTATTGAATCTGTACACTAACAAAATCAATATTAAGTGCAGTTTGACATAAATTTATTTATGAATTTCGACTTTCTAAGTACTTACGTTTTTTCACTCAAAAAAGGATGAGTATAATGCTGTAATGATATCAAAACAGCGTGTCAGGGTGCATTAGTCTGGGAGTTTATGAACCCGCACATAAAAACTCAGGAGCGTCCCTGTAGAAGTGCTTACTAGGCAGAAATGTCGCTTTTTACAAACATCAGTCATTTTACAGCCCTGTATCACAGGGCGCTCTTCGGCTGTGGGTGATAGTTAGAGAAAGATGCAGTCATCTTGTTTGTCCTAAATGAGATCTTTGCAGTAAGCCTACTTGTATTAAGGTCTAGGAGTGGGACTGTGTAACATTTAATTAAAATGGATGTCTCTCGTTGTGCCTAACCTGTCCCCCTAACTCCTTTTTGTTCCAGGCCATGTCTTTGTTTAGACAACAGCCCAATGTGACACTTATGACATGAGGACGCTGTGGTTCAGAGGATTTTCTTGTTGTATGAGTCTTAATACAGCAGCATAAAATAACATGTGATTGACTGTCCCTTGCTGAAAGCCTCAAGGAGAATTATAAATATACTGCCAGTAATAAAATATCAATGTCTTTTCTTTTTTATATTGTTTTGGGTCACTGAGAGTATGGGAATTGCAAAAATTCTCACTCATATCACACATGCTTTGTGCACACGTGTAGGAATACTGTTAATATATAATTAATTTCCATAGGTTTTAAAAACAGTTTCTCATCTTTTTATTTTTTATAGAAATGTGAGCAAAGTTAAAAGGCTCTTTATTGGAGGAGCCACATCTCTGGACACAAGATGATGCCATAAAAGCAGGAAGGCATGGAAAAGCAAAACATCAATCTGAACTAAGAGGGGGGAAGCAATAAATCAGAGAATCATAGCCTTCTGCCCCACCTTTAAAATCATTTAAACAGATTCAAAAAGCCTGATTCTGCTCGAGTCTGTCTGTAAGCACCCTTATAAAGCCTTTATGTGCCTTAGACACAGAGGATAAAACCACAAAACCTTATTGAGAGACAGAAAAATTATGCCCTGCTCCTCGGAAGTGGATCCTTTAAACACTAGTATCGGTATCGAGATCACAGAGCGGAGATGAGTAAGTAAGGATCAAGGAAGTCGTCCATCCAAAGCATTCCTCTAATACGTTTTACAAACCTTTTCAGGTCTCTGTTTCATCGTCGAGGTCCGCTCACATCTAGAGTTAAAGGATTTATATGAGTTTATCAGATGCTAAGTACATCAATATTACAATTTCCTTATTTCCTATTTAGAAACATATCAGCTGTTCTGCTTAAACTCAATGTCAGAGGATGATGTAGATAAAGATGTAAGTGTGCATCAATCAACGTACAGTCTTTCAAGCCACATCATGTATCCATGCAATATAATATTACTAGTTTGTTTAAAGTTTCACCAATAATAAAATATATATTTTATTACTTTTGAATAAATCTCTGATCTAATAATGCTACAGTATATCTGATCTAATTCATATCGGTGTCAGAAATAAGCCTATTGAAGTACATGAAATAGACAAAAGCATCAGAAACAATGACCTGATACATTAGGGCAGCCCGTAAAAACACCATTTCCTGTTTTTATTTTTATTTTTTTTACGTATCTCCACCACCAACACAAAGTGCTGGCAAAAATGTGTAGAGGAAAAGGAAACTCCAACGCACTCTGCAGATCTGTGTCTACAGTAAGTTGAGGGAAAAAAAGCTTTGGTCTGCAAGTTATCTGAGTGAGCATATCTTGAGTAACCGGGTCATGATTTCTGGAAAGAGACATTGCTGTTGAGTTTTTCAAATGTAATTTATATTTGAAGTGCCATATCGCTCCATTACATTGGAGAGAAGGCAGACATCTCTATGGCTGATATCTCCAATATTGGGCAGCTCACACTTAAAGCTTTAGTGCATAACTTTTTGATATTATTGAACGTTGGTTACGTTCAAGCCATTGCCAAATGAGTTGCTACAAAGCTAATTAAGACTATCAGCTCCACGCAACTCTCTCTGTATTTCTCAGTATGGCTATGTTCAGAAACTGGTGGCGTCTGGTGACTTTCCCGCGCAGAAGCTTGAGTGAAGATAATCCACGGAAGGCTGTCTCATGTGGACGCACCCACAGTGTTGTTGTCATTACTTAGAATTCCTCATGGGGGTGACAGAAACTACGCACTATAGCTTTAAACAATCTAGATTGATAAACAGCACTACAGGTATGAGGAAAAATATGCGAACGTTCCCTTTAAGGTACTGAATCAGCTGAAATAGTCCTCAGAAAGAAAGAAAGAGTGTGAATAAGAGCTCAGTTTGTTAAATGTGATGCTTTTATTTTTACATTCTAGAGATCCAAGACAAAAAAATCTGATAATAAGGTAATAACTGTGTAGCTTAACCAAAATGTGCAAATTGTTAACGAGGGGTGAATACTTTGAGAGCAGCTGTAGCAGCTTATTATCAGCCAGGCTGTACGAAGGGAAGCTGTTTGGAGCAAAACACATTCAGTTCAAAGCCAGGTTCATTCACATTTTGGCCTGAATATCTACTTTAGACATTTAATGATTGAGGTTAGTTGAGACATTTTGAGTGAAAGGGTTTCATTGTGTTGGCAAAGTGTTTTTCAATGGCTCCGATGTGTCCTCTGTCTGTTTCAACCCCTCAGTCCTCTTTCATCCCTGTTCACCCAAGAAATGGAATCATAAAAACCATTCATGCTAAATGAAAAAGGGCATCATAAAGCTGCATTACACTGGAGTACACTCCTCTGCACCTTCCATCCTTATCAATATCACCCTTCGTCTCTTCATGCATCTCTCTTCCCCCTCTTGAAACAAAGCATAAAAGCCTTAGAAAGAGGTACAGTCTGTCATTCCTGTAATATAAGATAAAAGTCTTTAAAAGCTAAAGGCACAGTTTTTTTTTTTCTCTCCTTTGAGCCGGCAGTCTTTAAGACTGCTCCTCAGGATTAGCAGCACGAAGAACTATATATTATTTGTAGAAGAGCTTAGTGAGCAGAGTCTAAGCCTATACATATAAGTCAATTTATATTAGAATTTCCATACATGCATTTTCCTGTTACCGTCAATATGCAAAAATGTTACTTACTAACAAATAATGCATTATGTACTAGAGGCAGGGCATCAATAACTTCATTTGAGCTTTAAAAGAAAATGCAAAAAGGCAGAGCATAAAGACGGGCCCAATGAAATATACAACACATTAAACACGAAAACGTCAAAAATATAAAGATGGCTCTTTGCTCAGAAGACAGCAAGTCATTTATCTATAAAGAGGAGGAGGAAATAAAAAGCTTCTATCCCTGAGCTCTTGTGTATTTCATTTACTAACAAAGTCAGGTTATCTGCTTACAGACAAGTCTCTTCCTCCTGCCAGACCTCCACCCTCCATCAGAGAGAAAGAGACCAGAAGAAAAAGGCGACAGACATTTACTTCTCTCATCATTTAAGCTTCCCTTTTAATTTAAATGCAAAAAATGCTCTTTTTCAGCTAATGTAATAGTCCGTTAAAGGTAAAACACATGATTTGGTCCTAGAAAAGAAGGTTGTCTCCTGTTTAACATCCATGGAGGGACAAAGCAGTAGTTACTTAAAGAGCAGCAGTTTGGGAAAGCACTCCTGAATACAAAACCTGTCAATGTACACCTCCTTCGGGCACTTTGGTACACCACATAACACATGTTCCTCTCTGCTGGCTGGCTCAGAGTGGAGAGGAAGCTGTGTATATTTTGTGGTGAGGTGTACTGTTGCTTCAGTTGCATTTTCTCCCACTGGTTTGACATTCAAGATCGCTCAATTATGTATGAACGGCAAGCAATATCCTTTACCATCAGGCCCCAATGTAACATATTTCATTTTCAAGGGCTGCAGAGCACAATCAGACCCTCTGTGTAATTACGACTTATTAAAAATGATTCCAAATTATCAGCGGATCTGTGGGCTTGTGTCTGGGTCCAAACTAAGAGCTGTTGCACTGTATTACTCGCAGAATAACTTCCCATGAGTGGATGGTCTGTCAACAAAGATCCCTGTCCTTAGATCACTGAACACTACGAATTAATTAAAGGAATATCACAACCATCATTGAATTTTTGCACATATTCACAGCATAATGTGACAAGGAGAACCCATTGAAGCAGGTTTTTTTTTTCCTCTTCAGAAATTAGTGGTTTTGGGAATATGCATTATTGGAAAAGCACCCTCAATGACTGGTTGCAATACACTTTAAGCACTTTCGTGACTAGTTTTCGCTCCCTATACACAGTCTTATAATGAGAAAACACAGTTCAGCAGAGAAAAGACATCTCAAACAGCATGTTTACCCTTCACACAACATGGAGGAATTAAAAATGTATGAGCGCCCCATCCATTATTTCAACCTCCAAATGGCAAAATCTGTATAAAGCTCTGAGTATCCGTCTGGGTGAAAATAAATAAATCAAATATGCACTTCAGCGTTTCCTGCTCTTTTTTTGCGTAGTATACGGTGCTGTGTTTGTGGAGGGTACATCCTGCTCTTGAAAACATGATGAGCTTTCTAAACGTATATAAATAAAACAAGAGTTTTCAATTAGCTTTCTCATCTTTTCTGTTAATTCAAATGATTTTGTCACTTTTCCGGGGCAGTGCATACAATATTTAGACTCCTCTCATACTTCTCTCAGCCCCATTCTCCCAGCTGAATTTCCCCTATCTGAAGTATTCTAATTTGCGAACACAGTGGTGTCAGAAGTGATTTTGCTGCAAAGTCACTAATTATATGTAACATCAATGCGATGTGGGGAAAACGTTAAAAATTTAGCATTACAAGACAAATGGAAAAATGCGTGCTGAAACAAGGAAAAGAAGCACTAACATTCACAGTTTTTCAATGAATAATACATGTTTTTTTTTTCCCTGCTTCACATGGACTCGTCCAGACTGGCTTCAATGTCACTCTCATCTTTATCTTAAAAACAAAAAAAATGTTTTTATGACTTTTCACATGCAGCACTGCTGTTTGCATCCACTCATTAAAGGAATTGTTGACTATATGAGGCATTGTTCTATGGGCTGATTCCATTAGCAGCCAGTGTGTAAAGAAGTGGAAAAACAATAGGAGTAAAAAATGAAAAGAGTCATGAGACGATAGCATGTACAACTCAAACTATTTCTACACGTGAAAATCGGCGTGTGGTTTTTCTCCCTCAGCATGAAAAAAAGCAATTAAAAAACTGCTGGAAAGTTAAACTCTTTTCACTCCTGCAATGTGAGGAATGAGAATTAAATTACATTTAAAAGGGGTTTGATCGTTCTCAGCTAATTCTTTTTGCAGAAGAACAATGGTGTAGATTAATTACTTCACCTGTCTGCAACAAGACTGAGAGCATTAGAGCCTGTGGTTTATTGTGGCTCCCCAGCCGCTCACCAAATGGCAGCTATGTGTGCCGTATGAAGGAGCAAAGGATGTTGATGAACTGTTGGTGCATCAAGTTGATAGCAGCTAACGTGACCTGCCCTCTGAACTCTGTTAACCAAGACTGACATGGTGGGTCATCGTTGGACTGACAAACAACTTTGCTTTACTTTGAAGGTATTTTCATGGCTCCCTTTACACAGTAATTATATTCCAAATCATTATGCGTTGTAAAGTCTATTGACCCCTTGTAAACTTATATTTACCAAGCCGGAACAGTTAATGAAATAGTCTTTTAATTAGCACTCCTCTTAAGGGTGGGACATCTGAAGGGGTCCCTGTTTTGTTTTGGCTTTGTGGTTGACTGAAGGGTGCAGACCCACTGTTCTGAGATAAAACAGTAATATCTTAATTAAGACTTGCAGTTTAACTGTTAACAGTCAAAGTCAGCACTGTTGTATGTACCTCTGTGCCAGGGGCGGCACCTGCAGTACAGGAATATTCACCGCACTATGAATCAATAAAACAATATCATAATTTCTTCTTTTGTTGTTTTGTTTTTTTAGGACCAGGTCGTTTTTCAAGCTTGACTGATTGAAAGTGGTATGACTACTCAAGGTAACAACTGGAGAGGGTGTGTGTGTGTGTGTGTGTGTGTGTGTGTGGGGTGGTGCTTGTATAATGCAGTCTTTGGCAGGCTCTCTCTTTGTATTAGATACATTAGGACGGAAATGTGCACTAACTTAAAAATGCTCATGTGAAAAAACATGGAATGTATTAAATTAATGGTCTCTTTTGCCTCAGGGCAGTAATGAAAAGGGACCCCCCCAATGAGTTCATTTTTCACGGCTTTGGTTATGCATTCAACACTCTAATTGAATTTCAATGTAAGTTTTACAAAGTCTTTATTACAGTGACTCTTGATGTAAATTTCATGTGATCTATCGTGGGACTTCCACCCATTAAGTAATTTAATTGTGACATGCACTTTCTACACACCTCATGCTTTTATGCCTATTCCTCCTCATCTAAATTGTCAGTTTCCTTTATTATCTGTGCTGTTTATGTGGATTGAGGAAAGTAGTCTGCATATACTCTAGGCAACTTTCATGAGAACAGCTCCTTAAAAGGAGTAATTTCTCGTCTCTCCCATGCTAAACAGGGGACAGCACCCGACAGCTAGAGTATACTGGAGTATACACAAGTCACAAGGATTTGCAAGATGTTCACAGATGACTGCACAGAGCACATTTTATCTGGGAAAAGTATATTATTAAATTTGTCATGTGAAGAGGAAGAATACAGCTCTCCGAGCAAGTAAAATTCATTAAGTTTTCCAACTTCTCTTCCAAACAAAAGAAGCTTCTGAATAACCTGCAAGATGCATGTTATGTGTGTATCCAAAAGAATTCAAGAATATTTGCAAAGAAATAGAGACACTACGTTCAATGCTTTCTATAATTGTGTGCTTGTCCAATGTCTTAAACAATTTGAACTGTATTCTCAGACCTGTAATGTTTGAAATACAACCTGGGAGTCAGTTTCCTCTGTCTCCATCTAGTGTTTCTGCCTGAAGCCACTTTTTAAACTTACCAACATGCAGAGTATAAATAGAAAACCATTGCCTCCCTTTTTCTTTACCATTTTAAAACAAGAGGTCTAAAAAAAACATTCACACACTAACAAGACGGAAATCTTAATCACAAACTGTATGTTTCTTATCAATAGCGCCGCTGTGTGTGGGCCCTCGTGTGAATGTGCATGAGCCGTCTGAAATTCTGAGGCTGAATTGACCTGATCATTAGAAGGGGGAAGAGGCTTGACCTGATATTTCCTCTGTTGTTTGGTCAGGAAAGGGACGTTATTGTAAAAGGGCTGTAAAGATAAATAACCTTGCCGTTTCCATGGCAAAGGCACAAACAGTGGCAGGCGAAGACAAAAGAGCAGAAGACAATAAATCCAACACTGTCAATTATGTTTAGTTTTCAGAGTGTTTTTGAGGGAAATATGGTTTCAAAACAAGAGGCGACGTCTATTTTTCCACAGAGAAAGGGAAATTGGATCAGTTTTTTCTGCTTTTTTTTTAACAGGCCACAGTTTCATCTTGTACATTACTTTCCAGGCCACGCCATCCTGATTGGTAATAGGAATATCTGACACCATATTTTGCCTTTGGATCAGGAAACTCCTTGTACAGCTGTATACATGTTTTTATAGCCTTTGAAAGAAAGGGTATTGTTTTTAAATTCCTAAGAATGCTTTGTCCGGCCTTCAAATTTAAGTGGAAAACCATCCCAGGCACTTTTTTCACAAGCTGAACAATCAAGAGTAAACATGCACGTTACTCTTGAGGTCAACTAGAGTTCATCTCATTTGAACAAATCCAGGTCATCAACTTTTCCTATCCTACAAGTAGGCTAAACATTAAAGGGGAATTTACACAAAACACAGTCTGTTTACAGGTGTTGGAAGGTACTACTGCATATGTGGAAAAAAAAGTGGTATAGAGCCTTCTGTGGCTCCAGGGGTAGCTGAGTGAAATCTAATAAATCTGATCAAGTGATGTCAGCGACAGTTGGAGGTGAAGATTTTATATTCTATAAAATCTATATAATGTTCTCTGTGTGGAGTTAGAAAGAAGTGAGCTTACTAGACCTCTGTAAGCAACTTCCTCATCTGTGCTTGAGGCTAACGCCTCAAGGTTACATTAGGCGCTACTTGCATCACTTGAATCTCTGACCAAAGTGCTGGTTGTCAAGTTGCACTCTGGGTAATGTAGGAGCCAGGTTTTGATAAAGAAGAAGAATGCATGGAATAAAAAAGACAGTATCTCTGGTTCTGCTGCATCGATTAAGATCCTTTTTTGTGCAATGCTAAATTAGTTGAGTACTCTTTTAACAACAAGGAACTCTGTAATTCAGGGTTTTCCTCAAATTAACAGAAAAACGTCAGGGTCAACTTTCATTTGGAAAATGTTGCCCTTTTTTTGTCATCACCCGATCATCTACAGCAGGGGTCTTTCACGTTTTTCAAGCCAAGGACCCCTTAACTGAAAGAGAGACGGAGCAGGGACCCCCTACTACATTGTATAAAATGAAGTTGCATATTAAACTGGGCCTACAATAATGTGTAGAGCTGCCTAAAGCCTACCTACCTTTTTTGCATAGAATACTAAGCTATTAAAATAGCCTAAAAATTGTTGGCATGTTTTAATAAATTATGTTTTAATGCTAAACATACATTTGGCACAGTGAATCTTTAGGATTAACTGTATCTGTGGATGGCTACCTTAGTGAGTGCCTTACCTATAGGCCAGTAAGCCTATCATCAGTGGGGATTTATATTTGCTGATAATATGTTGGATTTATGTTAAGACTTTTTAATTTTTGAAAACAACTTTCACAACTTAACAATAATTTGGAGCCCCCCCTGCAGTGACTCTGACCCCTAGGGGTCCCGGACCCCCTGTTGAAGATCTCTGATCTACAGTGTAAAAAACTCTCAATGGCTACCCTCTCTGTCCCCCAAACACAGCCCCATCGTCTCATCGTCAGGGAAGACGAGCATCGTCAGAAGCGAGGCGTGATGAGGAGCGGCCTTATCACTCCAATACAAGAGCAAACACAGGAGTCTTTACAGCACATCGTCTCAGGAAGCAGTGCACAGCAAGATTACTGCCCTTTAAGAAGCCCTAAGACAAGACCAATCCCAAGTAGTGTTTTATCTTGACAGTTTGCAGCGCTTTGTTTGCCTTTTCTGTGAAGCCTGGGGATAAAAGAGCAGCCTCTGTGAGCTGTGTCTGATTAGGATCTAATTGTTAACATTCACTGTGCCTTTTTTATTATCAGCCTGGCGTTGCCATACATGCAGCAGGTAGAGGTCTTTTCAGTGTTATAAAAGACTTTCCCCTTGCTGCTCTACTATGTTACTCAAGTACTAGTTAGCACTAAGGTGGCAGGAGAGGAGCCCCCAGCTCGTCGACATCAACAACAACAACAACATCAACAAACAGGAATTGATGGCGAGTGGTTATTATCTGGTTTAATTGCTCCTCATCTGGAGGATCTGACAGTTGTGGTTAATGAGAGAGAGAGGAGGCACGCGCTGTTGGCAGCGAGTTTCATAGTGGAAGACATGTAAGTGTGTGTGTGTGTGTGTGTGTGTGTGTGTGTGTGTGTGTGTGTGTGTGTGTGTGTGTGTGAGAAGAGGATAAATCACATACAGCTCAACGGAAGCAACACAAAAGATGCGAGAAAGATCAAATATGACTTATAAAAACAGGCCCCTAAATCAGCAAGTCCAACCTGAGGCCTCCTCTTACTGGAACCTGTGTGTCACACTCTGCTAGAAATACACCTGTAAACCTGCACACACACATATACACACACAATCACAAACCACACCAGATCTTAGCCCTTGTGCAAGCTGCGTACACTAATCAGATGCCGAGCAAAGACAGGATATCACTGAAATCGAGCCTCTTCCTCAATATTTCATCTGGCCTGCAGCGGGCCTGGCTCAGGTCCAACCAGGGACCTCCCTGACATTGTGCAGTGTCACGCACACACATCCAGGCATGGTTTGACAAAGAAAGCATCAAGACTAGTAGGCCTTTAAGCACGTGGGAATGCTTGTAGAAGGCCTGGAGGACAGGAGCCATGTTCTGTTCTCAGAAGAAAATGATGAGAGAATGAGAAAAACGTACTTCTAGTGATATTGCCCCTACATATAATTCCAGGCACACACATAAACACACACATAAACACACACCACCACAACCACCATCAAAAGGCTCATTGTCCCATTCATAAAAATGTCTCCCGTTGAGAAACACGGGCATATCTTAAACAGGGCATACCCGCCCCTTTTACTACTTCAGCTCAGCAGGCACACATGGGAACAATTAGGGGTATATGCAAGTTTGGCGAAGGTCCGTAGCAACCAGCTGCATCTGTTTTTATTTACCTTTTGCTCTGGTGCTGGATAATGTCATGAGCACATCTGCTACTGTGCAACGTAACCGTGGTTACATGCGTGGTTGACCCACGATTTTGTAATTACCCACCGAGCGAGATGAAGAGGCCCAGCAAACCACTCAAACCCACACATAGACTTCCTCCCCCTCATCCTCCCGGCGTCTCTCCAGTGGCATGAAATCCCATCTGCCTCGCCAAAACGTGGCGCTGAGAGCTGGTAGCTGGAGAGCAGAGGATGCTGAAGTGGCATTTAATGACCCAAAGTTGTCCACAATAGTAATTTTAACTTCATTTTGGTGTCATTAAATTACCAGTCAGTTAATGACACTCTCTTTCTATTATGTAGGATCAAATGTGGTTATTCTCAAATGAGCTGGGATGAGATGCACTTATCAAACGTTCTGATCTGATTGCTTGTTTGTGGTCACATAGCACAAGCTGCACAGTTTGTTGACCACTTTGGGAGGTCTGAACATTTAATTATAAATATTTAATTTTTGCAGCTTTATAGGTGGTTTCTGCAGATAAGAAAAATCTAATCAGAAGAAACCCGTAAGCCACGCAATAACTTACTGTAAGTGTTCCTTGTTTCAAAAAATTATGTGACCCATGCACATACTGTTCATGTAAAGAGACTGGGATAACCACAGGTCGCAAATTCATTTTGCCACCGGTAGAGTGAAGAAAGTTGCTTCCATGATGTTTCAGATCTCTCAATGAAACCAGCAAAAGTTTTCACTTTCCCCAAAGGTCTTGTGTTCGTTTGAAATTCTGAAAGCTCACATTATTGAGTATCTTTATACAGCAAACTCAAAGCGGCCAATCAAGACAGGGCTTGTTTATAATGATGATGAGTGATTATGAGCAATAACAATGAAGACCATATATGGATCACTTCACAGAAGCAGTGTGTGTGGAGGTTGGGTGCCACCATGCTTAGCATCTCCCAGATGTGCAAACCATATGCTCTGACTGAAATTAAAACTAAAAAGAAACAGTGAAACATGAAAGGGATTTTTAACTTTGTAAAGACAGTTAACAGTCAGTACAAATAGGGTAATGACCGGGAGAAGCCACATGAAAGAACCGGGGATGTTGGCTTGCTTTTTGCACCACTCATTCCATTTCCTGCTTATAAGTTCACTGAGCAGATGGGGACCAAAGGCACAAGGAAGTTTAGATTTTCTGCCCCACAGACCATTGTATATGATGCATGTAACTGCGTAACACTGCACTGTTATCATTTACAGACGCTTTGGTGCATACCAGGAGGTCACAATAACAAAGATGAAAAAAAGGGTGGGAACAAAAGTGAAACATCTTTTGTCATTTTAGTCCAAAGAATCTGGCTAATTTCTGTGATTTTTTGATACAGTTTGTGTGGAATACAGTAATAATATTTAAAGCAACTAATTAACTACACTGGCAAAGATTACCTTTTGTGTTATTTAATTAAAGTAAACGTCCCTTTCTACTACATTTTGAATTGCTCAGTGGTAAGTCATGACTCATATATATCCAGCTTAACTGTCTGCAGACATAAGACAACTATAACATGAAAAAGTGTATATGTAAAACTGATTAATAAAAAAATTTAAAAAAGCATCTGCAGCCAGGCTGCCGGCCCATCGAGAGATTTTTCTGAAAACACATGCAACAGTGTCCTCTCCTGTTGGTTCTGTATACTGCAGCAAAGGTACATAGAGCAACACCACAGCTGAATGTTTAGAGTCAGATAACTGATTGATTTATTTTTAACAGAAGAAAAAAGCACATTTATAAAGTATCTATTTCACCCTAAGAAACACAAAACTTCTGAAAGAGATTCATTGACAAGTAGACAGTCTGTGGCATTAAAAACCAAGTCTTTATTATGAGCTTCTCTAACACAAAGCTTCTCTGGAAGGCGGCATCAGCTGTACCAGCTGCAGGGTCTTCTCTATGTCAGCCTGTTGTGCTGCTCGGATAGAGACATGTTTATTTAACGCCTGCCTTGTCTGTGTCTGGATAATGTCCTCCCTCAGGCAACGGCTGGCAGAGGTCTGGCTGTATTTCTGCTCGTATAATCAACCTTCACAGCGCTGACTGACCACAGCATCACCTTTCAAGACTGCAAACATACGTGCAGTACGTGGCATCAATTTGAATTAAAACAAAAGAAGTGAATCAAGTGTTGTCACTAATTGGAACTGTCTTTGAGGTCTAGCGTGACTTAGAAAGAAGGACATTTCATTTTAAAATTCATATACATTTGGATGGAAAACATGGTTTTTGAATTTGACATCATTCACTATATGAATTATGTTGACGTTTGCTAAGTCTGACACCTGCTACCAGAATCGGTGTATTGAATAATGCTGTTTCTGTCAGGTTTCTAGTCCTCCCAGATCCACTTCAGTCTTATCTGCTTTTGCTGCTCTTTATTCCCACTGGTTGTGTTGAATTGTTGGTATTCTTCTTCAGGTGGAACCATTGTGAGGACAGATGTTTCTGATGGTTCAGCTGTGGCTGATGACTCAGGGAAATCTGGCTCTGCTGAAGTATGTATGGTCACATTTATAAAATCAAAAAAGCTTATTTCAGTGCCATTATTGGAAGTAATGGTGTCTCCGTCAAACCCAGAAGACAAATTTCCACTCTGACTCTTTGACATCTCATCAGTGTGGAAATTAAAGCTGCGGGCCTCCGTCTGTGTGTGAGGTGAATTAGTTGTGGAAAGCTCTGCGGTCATCTCTTCGAATGGAGCTCTCTCATTTAGGCGGTCCAGCAGCGGCTGTTCTGTAGTTAAACTGTCGTGTTTAAAGTTGAGCGTGGACGGGGTTGTGGTGTTTGGACCAGGAGAGGATGTGATGTGTGACTCAGCAGGCCTGGCTGTTGATTGCATCATTTTAGTAACAGTGATATTAGTTCATATCCATAAGCAATATTTAGGATCCTTTCTAATAATGTTTTATTAATAGCTTTTTAGCATTATTGGGTTAGGATTATTTGCACAATTTTACAAACTTTCTCCATAACAAGTTATATAGTCTGTTTCCGCTTCCCTGCAGTAACTCCATAAACTAATACATCCCTGTATTATTATTATTTTACCAACTTGACCAGCTAGTTAAAGGCCCCCTCCACTCAAAAAAGTGTTTTAATTATTGTTACCTCTCTTGAATGTTTGAGCTTCACCGCAGAATGATGTACGTTTAGAGCTTGATACTAGAAGGCTGTTTTCACACTCATATGCTGAAGGGGGGAAGCTTCTCTGTGTTCACCTTAAATTTGATTTTAACACATGGATGTACGAGCAGGACTTTGTGACATCACAACTAGTTTGAAAGTCAATCATTATCACTGAGAATGGACTTTTTAGTGAAGTGGGAGACATCTTATGTCCAGCAGTTAAACCTTTAAATGAACAATATTTCCATAGGGGAGGGGGTAGATGTAATTTTAAGAATTTGTAACCAGTATTGAGCGTTACAGTAATATATTACTTTTAGCAGTAACAAAGTAATATAACACATTACTAATATGATTCCCTAAGTTAACTGAGAGAGACGTAGTTCCTACCAGTTGTTGTTAATGTGGGTAACCACTGCATGTGAATGCATGAATGGGCCAGATGTGCACTCCGGAGGAGAGCCTTCATTTATCTATACAATATCACCCACAACTGGATTTGTAATGAACTGCATTAAAGTTGAGCTTCTGTGCTTTGATTTGGATTGATTAACATTACCCTCTTCCATTTTATAATGCTAGCCATACTTCTGCAGTTATTTTGGGGAAATGTAATTCTTACATTTTGAAACTAGCTTGCCCAACATTGTAACAAGGTAGCTAAACTTTTATGTGGAAAAACCATATCAGACACAAATTATTACTTAATTTATATTTGTAGATGTCTTCAAGGACCAGTGTATAGGATTTAAGGAAATCTATTGGCAGAAATGGAATATAATATGCATAATTATGTTTTCATTAGTTTATAATCACCTGAAACAAAGAATCATGGTGTTTTCGTTAGCTTAGAATGAGCCCTTCATATATCTACATAGGGAGCACAAGGACCCCGCCATGCTGTACCGCCATGTTTCTACACCAAACACTGGCTCTAGAGAGGGCCTTTCCTGTTTTTACATTACCTGAAATCCCCCATAGGTTCTACTACACGCTTGGTGAGGGGAGGGGTATTCAGTTGGTTGCAATCTGCAACCTCATCGCTAGATGCCAATACATCCTACACACTGTTCCTTTTGAACATGTCTGGAGGGGATCATTAACTCAAAAATTTTACAATTTTTATATTATTATGACTGTAGGAATTGTAATTGCATGAAGATTTTCTGAATAATGGTGTAGTCTGTAATGAGATTGCAGGTTATCAAATAGAGGTCCATATGTTTTATAAGGTTTATAACAAACAGTTGTGTATATGCAAACATAGAAAACATGTCAGACTGACAGCTGAAAATAGATTAATATCATTAAGATTCTCTTCTCCTCTATTTTAGGTTTTAGTGCTCAGTTAGTACTTTATAGTACTCATAGTCATACTTTATATACATATGTGTTTATATTATTATTTTATTTTAAAGTTTCATTTCTCTCTGTTGTTTTGCTGTTAGGTTTTTTTTTTTTTTTATCGTATTTGGTAAGAGGTTATTTGGTCTTATTTTGTTTTCCATCAATCACTGTTGCTTTAACTTCTATGTCACTTTAAATTGTATGAAAGGTGCAACATAAAGTTAAATGATTAATTGACTGAGCAACAAACAAAAGTAAGTTCCTGGTGGGACTACAGTAAAAGCCTTTCAGTGGCTAGTGGTCAAAATATCATCCAATAATTAATCACCACTTTAGTTTTACTGTGTTCATCAGCAGCACACTCACCTGTGCATGGCAGTGTGTTCTCCATGGTCCAGTGCATTTTGTGATTTGTCTCTCTGAAGGTGAGCACAACATCCACCCTACAGAACGGCTGCAGGAGTTGTTTGCTGTCTGTGCAGGTCTGTAAAACAATCCTGTTTAGATGTTTTACACTGTAATTAATCCTTTATGGGAAAAGGCACACATTACCTACATTTTAAGAAATGTCAGAAACACAAAATTTACCACCATGATAATTAACTCTGGTTTGGAAACACGAGAGCGCTAACTATTGTTGCAGCACAAACCTTCGTCTGGAGTATTTGGGCTGTAGGAATGGTCAGTGTCACAAATTCACTTGTATCATGCACAGTGAAATTATCTGTCTGGTTCACCGACACATTACTGACTGTCAGTGCTTCGTTGTCAGCGCTGCCTCGCTTGGTCAAACCCATACGCCGTTTAAAAATGTGCAGCACAGTCTCCTCTGGTGTGGACGTAGTCACTGAAATTTACATCAGGGATGAAATGTTACTGGGATCATTGGTGGAAATACTCAAGTACTGTATTTAAGTACATTTTTTAGGTACTTGTACTGTACATATGTAGTTCCATTTTATGCTACTTCATTCTTCTACTTTACTACATTTCATTCAGATGGAAATATTGAACTTTTTACTCCACTACATTTAAGAGTTTAGATTAAACAAATATGATAAGCACAGGCAGCATTTCTGGCTTGTGGCCCCTTACAAAACACCAACTTCTCAGATGGTTTCTTTTATATATCTTTTTAAGAGATTAAAGAGGTAAAAAGTATGCAACATTTCAAAAGTCCAAAAAGTGAATACAAATTAGTTTTTTTTTCTTCTTTCCAACCCTCATTGTCAAGACCCCCTCAAATGTATCTTTTGGCCCTTTGGAATGGGAACCTAACTTTTAAAGGGTGCATATGATGAAAAACTTGCTTAAGCATATAAATTTGGGTATCCGGAGTGCCTACCAACCCACAAACTGTGAAATGAGAAAACCCGGTCAGTTTTTTTGTGGGCTGCCAAGATCAGAAAACATGGGATTTAACAAGCCCTTCAGATTTGGCTCCTATGTCACGTGCAGGCTCATTAGAATATACCGACCCCCTTCTGAGTATCTCCACCCACAGCTTGAAAGCTACATTTGCAAAGGTGCGCCATTTTTTTCTCATAAGCCAATCAGAGCAGACTGGGCTTTTCGGGAGGGGGGGCTAAAACGTTAAAAACAGAACATTTCAGACAGAGGGTGGATACAGGTACAGACAGACCAACACATTCTCACTCCTAGAGCGTCAAAAAGTGACGTTTGGTCAGGTGTCTTTGGCTTTTGTTTGATGCAAAAAGTCTCCTTTTAGCGTCTAGTTCTTTGGCATCATATTTAGAAGCCCTTGGTCAGGACTCTTGGCGTCACTTTTTGACGCCCTGGGTCGGGACGTACGTTTAACTGACATGTGGCACAAGAATGAGACAGTTAGGTTCAGGAAAACACCATTCTTGGGTGAAAGTCCTGACCCATCCACCACCCCAATCAATCGCCGCGGTCGTGGTGTTGCTATGCCCGGTGTGTTCCATTTTTGCGTCGGTATCTGAAAATGAACGCCACTGACCAAGCGTCAGTATTTTACAAGTTGGGAGTAAGAATAGGTTGGACAGGCAGTATATAAATAACTTCCAGTATTAATTATTTGCTTGCTACCCACCTTTTGGACACGTAGCTTCCATACTGTAGGCATACTGACCACTGACAAGCTTCAAGGCCAAGAATTCCCCTTCATTTTCCATTACCTGTGTTGACCAAAGACATCCAAAAAATACAGTAATGAAGTACATTTTAGTTGTAATGGTGCCGTGGTTACTAGGTGGCAGAATGCTGTGTGAATACTCTTACTTTGACAGGGCTCAAGATCTCCCTTCTCCTGCCTTGAACTGTAATGTCCGGTCCGTTAATGTCAATATTCATCTGAATCAGGCTGGCGTCCTCCAGAGCTACAATGAGGTGATCGCTCAGAGAAAGTGACCACTGCAGCTATAATGCACAACCAAACATGCAAACACAAAAAAACAGTCTGACAGTTAGACAGATACCCTCTGCCTGTTTTCTTTCTCTCATCCAAACATATTCGCAAAAATATGTGTTCATTAATGACTCAATAATGCAATTAATAATGCAATCATATTTTAAAGAGCCAATTTCATCATATGATTGAGTTCAATGTCTACCTCATTGTCCCAGATGTCATAGGGAACTTGTCTGGTCACCTACAGACACATATGAATCTTATCAGTAACAAAGCAAAATACTAACAAAAAAACAAAAAAGTGAAAAGTTACAAAAAACTCCAGTTAGCAGTTACCTGAATAAAATCCGGGTCACATTGGATTTGCTCACTGCTGGGCAGTACAGAAACCAGGGGACACTTCATTATGAAACTATGAGGTCTGCCTCTGAATCGATTTATCCTCTTCACCAAATTCAGTGTCAGGACATGGTAGCCATGCTGAAAGATTAACATGCAGCCAGAGAATTACCACCAGGCCTATACGCAAAGGTCAAATGTCAGAGTTTTGGACATGCATTAGATATTTCGTAAAAGAGTGACATACCTGTTGCTGGACAAAACATCCAGTGTAACTGACTCTAAAAATAAAGTTCTTGTCAGCCTCTTTGTGCAATGCGAATCCACAGTCAGACAGCTGGAGATTTAGGTGATCCAGAGAAGCAAGGTTGACTTGTGGGAATAAACAAGGTAAGTCAGAAGCATTTTATCTCATATTTATGTGAATATTTTGTCATTTATTGTGCCAGAAAGGATTACCTTGGGTCTGTAAGGCCCCAGACAGCCAGAGTCCCAACCCTTCAATCCTTGCACTGTGTATCCACATCTCCATGTATTCAGAAAAACATGCCACATCTCCTTCTGTATAAATGCAATTTATTTCTTAGGAACTAGAAGCATCATTACCAATTTCTTTAGTGAACCGTGTGCTTCCTGCATTTGCAAATGTAAATAAATACTCAAAGACCAAACTTTGGTTTAATCCTCAAATCGTCCTTATTTGTTTCATCTGGTGTTTTTGATACGCACTCCTGCTGCTAACAAGAAAAACTTCCACTACACTTTTCATCACAGAAACTTTTTTTACCTGTTAATCTTGCTGTTGGGGAATCAATCCATTCTCTTTTCTGAATGGAAAGCACAGTCCTCATGATAAAGCATTGTAAAACACTGCAGAAAAAAATAAGGTAGAAATGAGCTTACATTTTGAAAATTGTGAATAGTTCAAGTCAATTTTGTACAGCCTTATGCTACTTACATAGTTCTAAGTAGGATGCCAAATCTTATGTGATCCATGTCACTTCCACTGATGAAAACTTGAATGAGCAGTCTCACCCTTGCCTATTTGTAGGTAAGTGGGCTGATGTCACTGGGGAGGGGGAAAAACACAGGTGTATTTGCTTTGGCATGTTAAATGTTAAAGGTAAGTGAAAAGTCCCAAAGAATGATCACTGTCTCCAGCATGTGTGAAAAACAGGTTTTAAGGCAATTGTAGACCCTCTTATTTGTCAAGGTTTCTGTCACTACATAATTTGGGATGATGTATCATAGACATGTATATATGTCTATGATGATCTATTATGAATTAAGCCCTTAATATCCAGCTTTTCCCTTTAATTTAATCTCAAGTAGCTTTAAACAAAAACTGTACCACAGTCTCACATCTATTCACCTTGTTCCATTTCGTCATTTGAAATTATATGATGATTACAATGAGCAAAATTTCAACTGTCACCAATGTTTTTTTATGGCTGCACCATTCCATCAAATTCAAATATTCTATATTTCTTATAGGCTATCACTTTAATATGTTTTTTTTGTTGTTGTTGTTGTTTTAGAAACTTTTGGATTCTGTGGGTTTGAACAATGTTTGGCTAGCACAGAATACGTTTTTAGAAGCTGCAACACTGGTGGGTCAGATGGGTGTTGCATTTGATGATGTATTTATGATAGTTTTCGGCAAAGATCATTTTAGGCCATTAGACATATCATAATCATATCACAATTATAGCTTATCAAAAATGTAGCCTAAACCAAAAAGCCAAAACTTTTCTCAATTCTAATGGTGGTATGGTATTAAATAAATGATATTCTTCTTTCTCAGTGCGCACCCTTTGTTTGAGCTCTTAATGTGAATCGTTATGGTTAGACTTCAAAGGGTAACTTACGATCTTTAAACTTTGCCCATTGCAAGTTATGAAACACGACACAGTTAATAAAGTTAACTACTTAAGATGTTGGTGACGTTTGTAAAAGGCTAACCGACGACTGTTGACCTGAAGTCAAACTATTAACTAAATGTTTTTAATTTTACTTTTTAGCATCCCTACAAAAAACTAACAGTGAGCCCTCCCAACTGGGTGATGTCATCTCGACAAAGTACGTAGAAAGTACGCAGCCATTTTGTTAGCTAGCTCGAGGTTACAGAGGTTAGCCCTGTACTGTTGCAAATATCCTCTGCGGTTTTACGATTTCGTACTTAAATCTTACAGAGAAAAGATACATTGACGTTGTTGTTATTTGCGTACAATTTTCGGCCACACGCTCGTAGACAAAAGGGGGACTCGTGTGTTTGTTACGGGAAAACGAGCGCGAAACTGGATGGTCATTCATTTTCCAAGCCGCCTTGAGTTTGCTAGCTTGTTAGCTAACGTTAGCTGGCTAACTTGTTTACGCGTGGTGTGAGCCGAGAAGAACACATATACAGTATTTATAGCTGCAAGCTATTGAATGTTAGAGAGTTGTTGAGTGAGTGTTAGCGTTTCACGCAGGTTGTCTGTCTGCGTTTGACTGCCTTTGCATTTCAGTTGCGTCACCCGCTTAAGTCAACTTCAGCGACGATCGAAGCTACAAACTCGTGTGCATCATCTGCTGCTTCCATTCGGACCAGCGCTCAGCCATTTAGACACCATGTCAGAGTTGTACATTCGTGTGGCTGAGGATGAAAACGAAGAGCCCATGGAGATCCCTTCAGAGGACGATGGGACTATTTTGCTGTCATCGGTAGCAGCACAGTTTCCAGGGGCGTGCGGGCTGCGGTACAGGAACCCAGAGTCCCAGTGCATGAGGGGAGTCCGGCTGGTGGAGGGTGTACTGCATGCACCTGAGAACGACTGGGGAAGCTTGGTCTATGTCGTTAATTACCCCAAAGGTGAGGTGTAAATGACTTTGGCGTTCCTCTTTATTATTGTGTATAACCAAAAGTATGTAGGGCTGGGTAACGTTGTCCTTAAAAACATTTCGATACCGTGAATTCGATACCGGTTCCTAAACGATACTTTTTCGATACGAATTTTATAACATCCATTTAACATAAAGACATTACACATACATATACTTTGTACAATACAACTCATCTTTTTCTGTCAGCACACCGTAGTCAATCCTCTCAAAATACAACACACATGAGCCCCCTTCTTTTGTTGTTTCCTGCCTCTAGAGTGCAACCTTCGCCAGCCAATCACGAGCATTATTAGATCATATTACAAGCATGTTGCATGCATATTGGCTCACTGACGCTGATGAGATTTACTCCTCAGGTATTGGAATTTGTATTGAATGACAAGGCATTTTTTGATACTATGGAGGAAATTCGGTCGGTGCCTGAAAGTATCGAACTTCACCCAGCCCTAGTCAACCCTGACTACAAACACTCAGTTGCCAGTTTATTAGGCATATCTGGCATGCAGTCTTAAACAACAGAGGTGTTGATTCAACTTGCCATTATGTTGCTGATGAATTGCTTTGCCTAACACTGAGAAGTCGTTCAAGTAGTACGTCTAACCTCCATTGTTATAAATGGCATGGTCAAAATATAAAAAACTATCTTAATAAAGTGCAATACAGTTCAACACCACAACTGCTGCCTCCAAAACACAATAATACAGTTGAATCAGTGCCTCTGCATTCATTTTAGCTAGTTTTGGTCTGACTCAGACTAAAATGTTAATGCGCCATCATGCAATTATTTTTTTGACAATAGCATGCTTCCATCTTTGTGTCAACACTTTCCTGCTCTAACATGACAATCCTCTCATGCACAAAGAAAGGTACGTAAGGAAAAGGTTTTTGAGTTTGGTGTGGCTGATTTTGACTGGCCTGCACAGACTGCGACTGACCTCAGCCCCTCAAACATTTTTGGGATGAACTGGATTGAGCAAGGCCTTATCCCCCAACATCACTTCTCTAGCTGCCTGCAGATTAGATTCCTGCAGTCAGATTCCAAATTCTTGTGTAAAACCTTTTGGGCTGTTAGAGCAGCATATTAATGTGCATGGGTTTGGAGTAAGATGTTCTAATACCAGATGAGCTACTGTGGAGGTGTTCACATACTTTTGGTCATGTACTGTATCTTGGTCGTTGTGTGTTGCCATCACTACCAGGCAGTAAAGAGCTCAGGGCTTGACCTTTCACCTCATTTCAAGAATATTTATATTTACATGTGATATTTTTCCTGATGTACTTTATCTTTATTTATTCTCTACAGATAACAAAAGGAAGATGGAAGAAATAGACGCTGCCTCAGCTGTGAAAGTAAAAAGGGGCTTTCAGAAGACGTCAGATCTCATTGTCCTCGGGCTGCCGTGGAAAACTACAGAACAAGACTTGAAAGATTATTTCACTACCTTTGGGGAGGTCATTATGGTGCAGGTAGCAACATCTCGTCTGGCTCTGAATATTTTTTTCAACATTTCTTTGTTAGGCTTAGAGTGTAATAAGACTATTTTGGCATGTTTCTGGTTCAGTTAAAAATGGTAATAAAGCTTGCATGTCCTCTGTGTTAACTCCAGGTCAAGAGAGATGTAAAGACTGGCAACTCGAAAGGATTTGGGTTTGTCCGGTTCACTGAGTATGAGACACAAACCAAAGTGATTGCTCAGAGACACATGATTGATGGACGATGGTGTGACTGCAAACTTCCCAACTCAAAGGTATTTTGGGCACCATTTAAAGAACAGAGTATACAGTGTTTCCCATACATAGGTTCTACTTGGGTGCCCCGCCCAGGTCAGTCGTACAGCGTGCTGGATTTTACCATATGATTAAAGGTGCAGTAGGTAAGACTTATAAAACTAACTTTCTGTCATATTTGCTGAAACTGACCCTATGTCTGAGTAGAACTACATGAAGCAGGTAATTAAAAAAAAAAAAAAAAAAAAGTCCAGCTCCTCTGACACCACCTATAGCCTGTAGTGCAATTTGCAAAAATCCACAGCTCCCTGTTGAGACGCACCAATCATGGCCGGGGGGGTCTGTGTGTCCCTCCCTTGTGGGGGGAGGGGCTTAAGAGACCGTTTTGGGCTTTAGCGGAAAGGGGGGAGGGACTGAGAAGTTGTTGATGTTCAAATTTTTTGGCTAAGTCCTGGATCTTCGCAATCCTACCTACAGCACCTTTAAACATTACTTGAGTCGGTGTGTGTGTGTGTGTGTGTGTGTGTGTGTGTATATATATATATATATATATATATATATATATATATATATATATATATATATATATATATATATATATATATATATATATATATATATATATATATATATATAGCGCGCGCTAGAATTTTGTTAAGGCAAACAACTTTTTAACTTTTTTTTGCCAAATAAATGAAAAGAAAATGTTGAAATGGCAATGTTCCCCCCCCCCCCATCCATATCAAAAACGTACCAAACTGAACCGAAAACCATGACCCCAATACTGTGAGAACAACCAAACCGTGAATTGTGTGAACCGTTCCACTCCTCGTTAATTTTTGTTTTAAGGAGGGATGCTAAACAGTTTTGCATTAACAAATGATGTCCAACCTGGAAGACAAACTGCAAACAACCATTAACTATTATGGGCGATGAAATTTTGCAGATAGAAAAATCGTTTCAGCACTTTTTGCTCTCTATCTCCTAATTTGGCTTAAAAGTTTTGGAATGATACATTAACTAAATTGCAATGGATCAAAACATCTGCTCTAATTTTGCGACTTAAATGCATGTCACAAATGTTTGGAAAACGAATTCATTCGTCATGTAGATTGCTTAATTGCTGTGCCTCTTTGTCCTCTCAGGCGTTTCCTGATGAGCCCATGCGGAGCCGTAAAATCTTTGTTGGCCGCTGTACAGAGGACATGACAACCGACGAACTGAGGCAGTACTTCATGCAGTATGGCGAAGTCACTGATGTTTTCATCCCCAAACCATTCCGGGCATTTGCATTTGTCACGTTTGCTGATGACCAGGTGAGATTCCCCATAAATGGCAGAGTTAGATTTTAAATTGGTAGCATAATAATGTCTGTAGTTATAATCTTCTCTTCACCTCTTTCTCAGGTTGCCCAAGCCCTGTGTGGAGAGGACTTGATCATCAAGGGCATCAGCGTGCACATCTCCAATGCTGAGCCCAAACACAATAATAGTAGGCAAATGATGGATCGAGGGCGGTTTGGGGCTGGTGGGTTCAGTCAGGGCTATGGCAGTAATCGTGGTGGGCTAGGCAGTGGTAGTGGGGGGGTTAACTTTGGGGCTCTCGGCCTTAACCCGGCCATGGTGGCTGCTGCCCAGGCAGCGCTGCAGAGCAGTTGGGGAATGATGGGCATGCTGGCAAACCAGCAGGGTATGACCACGACGGCAGGCACTCCCACTACGACCCGAGACCCGACCTATAGCTCTTCCAGCACCACCAGTTACAGCAGCCCCAGTTCAGCTAGCCTCGGTTGGGCTGCAGGCACTAACGCCGCCTCCAGCAGTGGCTTCACCTCTGGCTTTGGCACCTCTATGGAGTCTAAGCCTTCTAGTTGGGGAGTGTAGATAGTTTTGAGTTCAGCTTTTCTGTTGCTATTAGGCTAATCTGGTAAGTATACCTACAGCTGGGAACTGCTTATATCTTATGTTCCTATTATTAAAAATATACTGCCTTTTTATTTTGTTAAAGAGAAAAATTTATACTTGTGTGTGACTGATTATGTAGTCATGCATTGAATGGGTGAAAAGTTTAGTTTGTTAGTGAAAACTGCTACGCTCCATTTTTTGGGTTTTTGAAAAAAATGTTAAACAGAGATGAGCATGCAAGATAAATATTTATAAACATGCACGAGTATCTCGAGAGCCCCCTCATCCCCTTGTAAAATGGGCTTGATATGATTATATGTCTGTAAGCAGTTGATTGCATCTTTTTGTTTGTTTTTGTTTGACGTCTTTTGGAAACGCCTTCATGAAAGTCTCTTCTGCAGTTCACCAACTCTTTCCCAATTTCCCGGGAGGAAGCGCCTCATTGGCAGCAATGTTCGACAGATCTCAGTATCAATTCCCCTCTTCCCATGTGTAAATGCTTTGCCATCAAAGAACACAGCTTCACTCTGCATATACTGTGTTAGACGGTGGGTGTTGTCTTTTTTTCCTCTCCCCTTTTTATGGATATAGAAATCTTGTCTGCTCTTGTTGCTTTTCAAGATCAATGAGTGGGATTGGTGTTGGACCGAGTGAGAGTGAGCGAACGGGAGAGCAAAATGAAAGAAGTGTGAGATGGACTGTTTGTGCAGATTTTTTTTTTTTTTTTTTTTTTTAAAGAGACATGCCTGCGAGAGTTGAGAAGAACCTGTGGCTTTGTGCGAGTGTGAGAGGAAGAAGCAAGTACGAGTGTGTCCCTAATGACCATCACAAGGACATTCTCTGCTTTTTCTCATAGTTTCTATCTTTAATTCTTTAAACACAGTGAAATGTCAAGTGCTATGAATATTTGTACCTTTTCGTAGCTTTCTCTTGCTGTCTGATTTGATGTGAATGCTTTGTCTGGTTGTGTGCTTTTATTTTTTTCTCCTTGTTAGCACCCTCTGTGTGAAAATGTGACTTTGTGCTGGTGGAGTCTGTGTGGGCAAAAACACTGAAAGTGTGTTGAAGTTTGAGGTTGATGTGGTGAATGTTTGACAAGTTCCCATTGAAAGTTTGTGTTTGAAGTGGTTACGAATGCATTTTCTATGTTTTGTGAATCAAAGGGAAGTCTGAAATAAAACTGAATTTGACTAGGTATAATACACTCTTGACAGTTGACTTATTTTTGACTTAACATTAATTGAACTGCCAACGCTTTAATTCACATGTATAGGGACTTCGGACATGGACAACCCAGGTTTTCGTCTGAATCCAGATTGCAGTCAGTTATGGAGAAGCTGAAGACATTGTTGGGTGGGCCGGCACAAACCAACAATGGAATTGCTGCACGACTGCCTTAATTCTGAAAAGGATCTTCTTCACCTCACTAGCAAGAAACCTTGGACCATCCCGTAATCAAATGTAGAGCAGACCATACTCAATTGGGCTGAGGTATTTGTTTATACCTACAAATGTCACAATTAGGAGAAAAAGTCACCTGCAGTTTGGCAGCGGTCATACTTATTTTTACAAACTTGTGAAACAGTCTGCCTTTTAACGTTAAACATGCATTTCTGTCAGCGAATGGTTTTATTCTTTTTTCCTCGTATCTGTCACTGATAACTTAAAGTATTAACTGGTGGGTTTCTTTTTAATGTGATCATCAAATAGCATTTCAATAAGGCAGGATGTGTTTTTGTTTATCCTGATTGTAAAGTGGTTGGAATGTATGAGCTAAGAGATTTTCAAAGGGACTTTAACAACTGATTGAACATGCCAGCAGGAATTCACTTTCTGTATTGAAATATTTTAGTATTGCAGTGTAAAATAAAGGTTTTGAGTTTTTAATCACCTGTCGTCTCTCAATGTAGATTGATATAAGTATTTTTCTTACCGTTTCCTTGGTATAAAATGTGCTGAAAAGTGTCCTGCACTTAGTAGTATTGATGCTGGCTGTTTAATAGGTAGTTTTAATGTTCTGCCTGTTGATGGTGCTGATGTGCCATTTGTAATAGCCTGTGGTACAAGACTCCAAAGATGCCTTATTTATAGAAATATTTTCCTAATAGCTTTCGGTTTGTAAAGGGTTGCAGGAGGGTTTTTTCTGTGCTTGTGGAGATTTGTTTGCACACCAATTAACTACTAAGAACCTCATTGGATACTAGGAGCCCCAGAAACCAATTTAAAGTTAAAAACAAATGTCTTCTTACAGAAATACCTTTGGGATTCCCAGCCAAAGACTGAAGAAGTTTGTAGAACATTGTATATAATGCAAACCTAGGATACATTCCTGCTTGATGTTATCAATGGCAGATATCAAATGTGACATCAGTTCATCGAACTGCTAGTAGTTTTTTAGTTTTTTTAAATTTTTTATTTAATTTTAAATTCAAAATATAGTATGTCAGAAAAGTCATAGTATGGGGCGCCAGGTTGAGCGTGCGCCCCATGAACAGAGGCTCAGTCCTTGTGGCAGTGGCCGCGGGTTCAGTTCGACCTGCGGCCCTTTGCTGCATGTCATTCCCCTCCCTCTCCCACTTTCCTGTCATAATCTGTCCTATAAATAAAGGCAGTAAAAGCAAAAAAGTCACAGTATAGTATGTCATAGAAAAAGTCATACAGATTCAAAGTATAGTATGTCAAAAAAAATTTTTAGCTGTTGTAAAATCATTGTAAACCACAGCATATATATTAAAGTCATTGATATATAATGTTATAGAAAAAAACTAAATATTGAAACCAGTTTTTTTTAGGAGCTTTAAAGTCATGCAACAAACAATCTTTTAAGCAGCTACATTAAAATGTAGTTTATATATATATTATTCCATATCTGGTTATTTGGTTTGATGCGTGTGAGAAGTCCAGGAAGTAGAGAATGTTTGATCTTGATAAAAACCATTAGCATCTGTTGTCCAGTCTTCCTCCTCCTGCTTTATTATGCATCATCATAATACTGTCTGATATCACCTTGCTGCCTGCTTTGTCTGCAGGTGAATCAGCAGCCTCATCGTCCACCTGCACTGCATTCACTATGCTCTAATAGCCTCTAGTGCAACCTGCGATTTGACATCAGGTCTCATTAATAATATAAAGCCTTTTTAAAAGTAGAGAATGTTCCATCCTTTGGTTTGATTAAGCATTAGAGAAGAGACACAGGAACACAGATGTTTGGTTTTCATCAACCAATGGGAGGAATCCAAATAACAGAGTAGCAATCCTTTAGTAGAGGGCCTCCCACTGCCTGTCTCTGGTTTTTAAAGTGTATGTATGTAGTACATGTAGTATGAATGACCTTGTTTATAGTGTTTGTTCTGCTGTGTTCCCCTTCAGGATCAAAGTTCTGACATGAGAAGTCAAATGAGGAAATGTTGGCGTCCCAGGACGGTTGAATAAAAGGTAGAAGCTATCGTAGCACAAGTGCACTGAGGTGAGGCTTTGTTAACTGTTTAACAGCAGGTGTAATAGCAGCTGTGACACACTCCTGTCAGGTACAAAGCCCCTCACTGCTGTGGGGGGTGAAAGCAGCTGACAGTACAGCTGAGAATCCCCTGACAAGACTTTAGAGAGCACCGCTGGTATAGAGTGCTAACAGGACTCCGTTTCTTAAAATACGCTCTACTCGAACCTAATCTTTCTACTTTATTTTCCAAAAGTATTAGTTTGTTTTGTCTTCTGACAACAAAGTGTTATATTTTGTTTCGATCAAGCAGACATTGGTTTCCAACTTGTCTGGCAAGTAATCCCTTAAAATGCTTCTATTCTTTTTTGGCTTATTATGCGTCTATTAGACAGCCAAATGTAGAGAGATGACAGCCAGGAAATAAGGGGACAGAAAGATGGTGAATTACATGCAACAAAGGTCCTTAGCCGCATGTGAACCAGGGACGTAAAGGTTAACCCTTAGGCCTCCAGGGCACCCCATGAAGCAGTATCTGCTTACAACCTCTCATCACAGGTTGAATATGTCAAAGACTTAGGAGCATTTTAACCTCTTTCTCCTCTTGACTAGAATAACTGTTAAAGGTCTGAAGCGGTAAAACTATCCACTATTTCAAATGAAAAAAGCAAAGATCAGAGAAATGTCAGATAAGTGTCAGTTGTAAACCAGCGATCTAAAACTCACTCAGAAATTGCTCACTATAGTTCAATTTGACTATTTCCATTTACTAGAGCAGCTGTGTACTGTTTATTGGGACAGTTTTAGACTAGGATATACAGAGAGAGGACACAGCAAAACCTGTACAATTTAATCTTAGCCAAAAGCTATAAACGTTACCTTTGGGACATTTATCACATTCAGTTTTTGTTGAGAACGTAGTGCTTTAGTGGGTTTTTGCATCCTACAATATAATGCAATCCAATATTACAGCCTAGTTGAATCAGAATATCTCTGGCACCAAATTAACCAAAATAAGGATAGTAACAGAGCCATTGTGTTGTTCTCTGCATTAATTTGATGTCCTCATGTTATGTTACTTCATCTTGGTTTCACATGACCACAACTGTAAACTGTTTGCCATATATACTCAACAAAACAAGAAATGTCCTGTCACTTTAAACTGCTTTTATATTTTAGGCAAACTTAACATATGCAAATATTTGTATGAACATTAAAATATTTAACAACTAAGACATAAACTGAACAGTTTTCACAGACATGTGACTAACAGAAATGGAATAATGTGTCCCTGAACAAAGGGGGGATCAAAATCAAAAGTAGCCCTCAGTATCTGGTGTGGCCACCAGCTGCATTAAGTACTGCAGTGCATCTCCTCCTCATGTACTGCACCACACTGGCCAGTTCTTGCGGTTGTTGTTGCCATCCTGTACCTGTCCCGTAGGTGTGATATTCAGATGTACCGATCCTATGCAGGTGTTGTTACACGTGGTCTTCCACTGTGAGGATGATCAGCTGTGCTTCCTGGCTCCCTGTAGCGCTGTCTTAGGTGTCTCACAGTAGGGCCATTGCAATGTATTGCCCTGGCCACATCTGCTGTCCTCATGCCTCCTTGCACCATGCCTAAGGCACGTTCACGCAGATTAGCAGGGACCCTGGGCGTCTTTCTTTTGCGGTTTTTCAGAGTCAGTAGAAAGGTCTCTTTACTTTCCTAATTTTCTTATAATTGTGACCTTAATTGCCTACCGCCTGCAAGCTGTTATTGCCTTTTTGACCGTTCAACAGGTGCATGTTCATTAATTGTTTATGGTTCACTGAACAAGCATGGAAAACATTGTTTAAACCCTTTACAATTAAGATCTCTAAAGTTATTTAGATTTTTACAAAAGTATCTTTAAAATACAGTGTCCTAAAAAAGGGACGTTTCTTTTTATGCTGTTTATTAACGCCAGCTTTGAATTATATACAGTACCAGTCAAAAGTTTGGACACGCGTTCCCATTCAAGTGAATAAGAAAACGTGTCGAAACTTTTAACTGGTACTGTATATATATTTATATCACGGTCACTGTGTTTAAAGAAACATGTCAGGGTCTCAGGGCCACCTGGTGGACAATCACTGAAAGCACATCACATGAATTGGTCCTGTATACATCTCATTAACTGTAACCCATTACCACTGAGGTGATGTTTACAGCCCTGTTTGTTGGATATACCAAAAACATTACAAATTCCAATTCCATTTAGTGGATGGTTCGTCGATAGGCCAAAGAAGCAGTCTATTTTTTTTTAAGACAGGATTGATTGATTTGTGAGCATTTTCATAATTTTCTGATAAGCCACTGTACTCACTTGAATCAAACAAATCTGGCACAAGTGTCCCATGATTGGCTGTCACCAAACTAAATGTTGATGCAGATATGGGTGTAGACACAGAATAAAACATTTTGAATATTTTTAGTCACTGAAATAACCAAAGTAATGTATAGGATTTTGCAGCCGTGGTGGAGGTGTGCACTCTCTAGCTTGTAGAATGATATATATTAACATTTACTGTATACATATCCACACTTCAGACATGTGTTGACACACCCTGAATAGGCCAGCGGCTCAAAGTGTGTCACCAGACAGGCCTTTTAAACTTAATATCCTGTTTATATATCAGACAACTTATGTCACGTGTTGCCTAATTTAGTGCTGCACACAAACATCTTAATCCTGTTTACAGCACCCAGAGAGTAAGGAGCATACAAGCTAATTATAAAGGGATTGAAATCTTTATTTAGCCTAATACAGTACTGTGCAATGGTTCACCTTAATCCAATGTTAACACTGTGAACTCTGGGCCAAACATGACTGGTGAACATTAGCCTGACAGCCAGCATAATATTCATAGGATCCAGATGGAGTCAACACCTTGTTGCTCCCCCTCTTGGGACTGTAATAATAAAAGTAGCTGCACCAAAACACACAAAGTGTAGAGTGTACGTCACACATAATTTATGATTCCACTTCATGATAAATAAAACTGCAACAACAAACTGCATCTTTGAGGAGTACGTCAGATTAAGGCGATTCTTTGGGGGGCTGGCTCTTAAATATTCAGACATGGTTATAAAGATGGAATGTGTAACATGTATTCTTCTCTCACAGATAACTTCCCCTCATCCTTCCATCTTGTTTTTGAGTGATGTGAAGATGATCCTTAAGCATTGTAGGACGAAGAGGAGACATTTCCACCGTGGCCGGTCCAGTTGGTGTGGACGAAATGACCGGGGTTTGACAGCAGCTCATATGTGTGGGCTCCAAAGTAGTCCCTCTGAGCCTAAACAGAACAAAACAAAAACATAAACAATGTTTGACACCCACACAAGAGACACTAATGATTCACTGAACTACCGTTTAATCTGTCAACCTTCAAATTGCCTACTTTATATGCTGATTTTTATTATGCTGAAGTTTGAAAAGGTTAAAAAACTAAAGTTTAGTCTTAGAGTCTAAAGACAAATGAGTAAAGTAGTTGGTAACAACTGCTGGGGTTTTAAAGCCCCCAGATCCCAACACAAACGCGCACAACAGCTACATGTTATCTTTTTAATCCGATATGCCGCCACACTAGCCATTTGCCCAGCTGGCTCTGCTCTGCAGTATCAAATGTTGTCTTACCTGAAGGAGATTGGCTGGCAGCTTTTCATGTCTGTAACCATCATAGAAGGACAGAGCTGTGGTGAAACAAGGCATCGGGATACCATGCTGGACTCCAGTGCTGACTGCTCTGCGCCATGACTCCTAAACAAAGAGATTAAAACAGGTTAACAGTTTCTCATGGAGGTAATGTAATTCGGTGTTAATAAATTAAGTAATTCATGTGAAGCCATAACAAGGTCTATAGAGGCCACTCAGTTCCTAACTGAGACCCAATTTGAGCCGGGTCCAAATTATGTTCAGTCCAATATTGCTGTGGGTCTCTCGGGTCTGTGTGACAATATGTTCAATACCAAGTGGATACAAGCAGACTTGCTATGAGCTTTTGTTTTGAGGCGAAGATGTAAAGTGTGATTTGTGAAGTGCAGAGGAAAAGCGGTGCTGTTCACTCTTTTCTATGTAAAAGAGGAAATAACTGGGTTTGTGTGTCTTTGTCAATGTGGGTATTGCAGATGGGTCTTTGGCCACCGGCTCCTTCCTCATACCTGACAGTCCTGCACAGCATTACTGAAGAACGGGTCCAGCAGCAGGTTCTGCAGCTCAGCGTCTCTGTCAAACGCCTCTTTGATTTTACCCAGGAAGACGCTGGTGGGGAAAAGGAAAGGGCAGCGTTAGCCAACAGCAGGAACAGAGAAAGGAAAGACTCATAGTACTACTCATAGTAAAAGGGACATTTCAAGTACCATAACTGGGGGTAATGGTGGCCACACACTGCAAGTCATACTGAGTGTTGTATTTGATTTAGGTTTACGCAACGTCTGCCAGATTACACAAAGCAAACCAGTGTCACAACCGTAATTTCCTCATTCGCCTCTCAGTTTGATTTTACAGGAAGAGACAGATTTTCTTTCATCTAGATTTCTCACTCCATCATTACACATAGGCCAGTGACAAAATAGAGTCTATAACTTCCTTTATGACACTCATTAAGACTTATGGAAGACTTAGCCCTCTCTACCTAGAATTATTCTCCAATTAAAAATCCTATTCTAAAATCTTACAAATTAAATTATATAAATTCAAATAAAAAAAACGTATTCTTCTCGTTTTCTCAAGAAGTTCTCTCTTTACACTGCCTAACCACAGTTTTCACCATCATTGTGAAAGAAGCCTGTTGACATAAAGTTGCACAAGGCAGCAGTGAGGCAAACTAGTGATATGAGGACACACATGAGGTTAAATGTACCTTCGGATGATGCAGCCTCCTCTCCACATCAGAGCGATCCCGCCATAGTTGAGTGACCAGCCGAACTCTTTGGCTGCCTGCCGCAGCAGCATGAAGCCCTGCGCGTAGGAAATGATCTTGGAGGCGTAGAGGGCCTGGATAGAGAAAAAATAATCAATTCATCTGAAAATATTGGTCACTGTTTTGTTTCTGGTAATAGTTTCAACTGGGAGCATCAATCCTCTTGGAAACAGCTTCTAGAAAACCTTATAACCTTCATGAAGGTAGGATTTGTTGTATGAGACATTAGTTTTAACATTGTGTACCTAATAAACAGGCAACTGAGTGTATGCTACACTGTGTGTTCTACCTTTCTGATGTCCTCCAGGAAGGCAGCCTTGTCACCGCTGAATTTGACCCCCTGTGGCCCTGAAAGGCTGCGGCTGGCCTCCACTCTCTCATCCTTTAGAGAGGACAGGCATCTGGCAAAGACAGCCTCCCCTGAAAAACAGAGAGGGAGAGAGAGAAGACAGAGGCATAGAGAGGGACAACAAGGTTAGCTCTCTGCACACGTCACACATAAGCAGAGCTCGATAAGCAGTCATTTAGATTTCTGAAACCTCTCACAACAAAAGGATTCCATGCTAGCCAATGCCACGCTGCTGCAGGAACACCATGCTAACACAAAAACAATGCCCAAGGATCAGCATGACTCAGCAGCTGTAATAAAAACAGGGCTTACCACTAGTACATCAGAAAAAAGGGATTGCCAGTTGCCACGTTAAAAATGACAATTACACCACAACTATCAAGAGAAGAGGAAACTAATGTTGCGTAGGAATGACTTGCTTAAAAAAAAAAAAACAGCACAGCTGATGAAGCAACCCACAGGCAGAGAGAAAAAAAAAAGGTCCAGTGAGTGAACTATCCTGGTGAGGAATGTTTTCCCATCCATGCACACAGCCTGCTCCACACAGACTGGATCAGCTCTCACACAATGAAGCCTTTTGTAATGCCTCTATCTTTCACAAGAGAATCTACAGCAATGAGAGGGATTAAATAAACGAATAGAAGAAAAAAAATCTAATCAGAACAATGGTTGCAGGGGTTTGGTGACAAGTTTTTGCAACAAAATATCTGCATGATTGAACTTTAACTAAAAGGCATATCGTGTATGTCCCTTTAACTTAAACTATGCACAAAATGTGTCTGTTAAGAGGGGCATGAGCTGATACGATGACACCATTTGCCCTGGATTATTAGTCTTGCTCCCGGCCCTCCATCTTGTCCACGGCTGTTTATGAAACAGTCAGAGCAAAGACTCTGTGGAGAGTATCACAAATCCCCCCTTATGTCACTTCAGACAAGCAGGCCACTAGAAAAGCCTTCAATCTTCTTAGTGGCAGCCACATATCAATCAGGTTCTCCAGAAGAAGCTCACTGGCCACAGTGGCTGTGTGTCAGGTAACTGGCAAAGCTAAACCTAACAACAAGTGCCCTTTAATTAGTTGAAGCGGTGTTGAAATCATGTGTGACGTAATGGCTTTTGCCATGTCATCATGACAAATGCAGTTTACTGAAAGCAGTGAGCATTGGTAGAAGAGGGAAGGAAATTAGATACTTCCTTGTCTACAACCTCCTTTACTTCCTCTTACCGATCAGAGTCACAGGTGTGCCGTACTCCAGGGCTGAAATAGCCGTCCACTTCCCTGTGCCTTTCTGTCCAGCACTGTCACGGATCTTGGGCAACAGATGTGTACCATCAGAGTCCCTGTATTTAAAGATGTCAGCCGTGATCTCAATCAGGAAGGAGTCTAACTCCGTCTTGTTCCAGTTGTCGAAAACCTGAGTGATTCAACCACAGTGTGAGGAAATACAGACAGCCACATTGTATTTTTTTTTTTCCCCCTCATTTGATTACACAGAACTAGCACAACACAAAAATACTAATAAAGATCACCTGTGCCATCTCATCGTGGTCCATACCCAGAATGTCCTTCATTAGGTGATAGGCTTCACAAATCAGCTGCATGTCGCCATACTCAATGCCATTATGGACCATTTTCACAAAATGACCTGCACCCTCATCTCCAACCTGCACATGCAAGACAGTCAGATTATTGTGAGACGACATAATAACAACTGCTACAACCAATCATTTAAACACAAATCAAACACCACTCACCCAGTCACAACAAGGTTCTCCTGTTCCAACCTTGGCAGCGATGCTTTGGAAGATGTCTTTAATGTGTGGCCTTCAAAACAAGCAACAGCAAGCGTTTAAATTGATTAACTTACTGAAACGAATGAGTTAACCTTCTCAGAGATAGTCACTGTTTTAACCATGCCCAAAGTCACACATATGTGCAACTTTATCAATAGTAACTGTTTGTTTTACCATGTATGTGCACAACATCTAGCGTGAAGCTGAAAGTGTAGAGCAGTTAGAAAGTTTGTGATAACTCACCAGGCCTCTTTATGTCCTCCCGGCATGAGTGAGGGTCCATAACGGGCCCCTTCCTCTCCACCACTGACTCCACTGCCGACAAATAGCAAGCCCTTCTCTTTCAGACTCTTACACCGCCGCTGTATGACAGAAACGCATAAATACTATAAGAACACCTCTCAAACAAAAATAAAGATGTACTGCTGAACAGTGAATCAATGACTTACTGTTGTGTCTCTGTATTCAGAGTTGCCACCGTCAATGATGATATCCCCAGCCTCAAGAAGAGGAACCTGAAGACGAACAAATGCAGCGCAAAGCCAAATTGATGTATCTAGGTTGGACTCAATTTTCCAGAAGTGACTGTAAAACAATTCAGCACAAACTACCAACCAGTTTGTCAATGAAGTCATCCACAGCCTGTCCAGCCTTGACCAGCAGGATGATCCTCCTGGGCTTCTTCAGCTTAGACACCATGTCCTCCAGAGACTCTGCGCCAATCACCTTGGAGCCCTTCGCCTCATTCTTCAGGAAGTCATGCACCTTGGACACGGTTCGGTTGTAAGCACAGACCTGTCGGAGAGGTTTGGTTAATTACTGAGTGACAAAAAAAGGGGGAAAAAAAAGAGAAAAAAAAAGTGGAGCAGGTTCTACTGCCAGAGGTTATGTACATAAAACCCATAAGTCATCATCTTACCACGAAGCCATGGTCGTTCATGTTCATGATGAGGTTTTGGCCCATGACAGCCAAACCAATCAGTGCAATGTCTGCTCTGTGAAGAGAAAATAATCACATTTACTGACAAGGACTTTTAAAAACTGTCCATCATACTCAAAAACTATTTTGAATATATGCATTTTTTTCATAATGTATCTTAAACCCATGTTTAATCTCTTTTTACTAAAAATGGCAAGTTCTCTTAATACATCCATGTTATTTACACGCTAAACGTCACGTCATATTTTTCTAAGAAAGGTTAGCTAACAAGCTAGCTAACAACTCCGTTTCCACTAGACACTGACTGATCAAAAAGACTAACGTAACAGAACAAATTAAACGACTACAAAGTCTACAATGACTTAACGACACGTATCAGCCACAACCTCCCGACTTTATCAACCATCTACATATGTAAAAACTAATTTGAGAACTTACTCAGCCATGATGCTCAGCGGGTAAAGTAGCCGTGGAGTAGCAGTGTTCGAATGACAGTCGGGCTCACGCACCACTTCACTTTCTTCCCTAGCTCAATATTTTTACTTCCTCGTTCTCTTCTCAACGTGACGACGGCGAGGAGGAGCTCACGTACGCCCACGTAGAGTATCCAATCAGATGACGGCCAGCAAACTGAAACGATGTTGTTCCCGAATTCTCATTGGTTCAGAATCCTGAGGAGAGGTATTCAATCAATCAATTAATCAATCAATTTTATATGTCACATGAAATCGTTCGAGGTACAATTCCAGTGTCAAAACGTTATTTCTATGGTCAGCACCCGCACCCCCACCCCCGGACACAATACTCAGTACATTTTAACTGGGGAGGGCTTGTACGCTACATTTCAGAGAGAAATATACTTTTATATACAACTTTTTACTCTGCTGCATTTATGCAACAGATTTTCAGATTTGAATATTACATTTGAAAACACATGGTAGGCATCTAAAATACCATGCATTACTAAATATAAAACCAGTGGCTTGAGACCCCTAGTTGGGCCCCTTGTCGCGTTTTAGACGTCTGAGTTGTAAGAGAATGTCTAATAAGGGTAGACGGGCTCTGGTTGTAAGCATTTCCACCAAAGACTGATTCCATGTAAATATCTGTCCGTGGCCCAAATAGGTATAATTCTCTCTCTTTGTTTTTACTTATTTCCTTTCCCATTAATCATTTCACAATGTATACACATTGACTCATCAATATCAATAATCTAATGTCATATAATCAGTGAGAGGAGCCCGATTTCTGCAGAACGAGTACTTTTGATACTATAAAAAGGCCTACATTTTGCTTTTATTACTTGTGGAGCATGTTGAGAGATGTACGTGAGCTGTATCATAGAAACTATTGGTAGGCCTACTTTCAGTTAAGTAATTAAGTAAAGGATCTAGGTAGGCTACTTCTTACACCACTGAAATTTGCACTTCTAAAGTAAACATTTAACTGAATTTTGTGAATGAAATATTGCCCATGTGTGGGTTAACAAAACAAAAAACAACTGTGTTGATTTATACTTTCTTTTTTTGATTGAAGCAGTTTAAAAATAATCTTAATCTATATTATACAGTACAATTTAGTATTTGCTTACTGAGTCCAAGTGTATAATATAGAAAGAAGTGCACTATCCATTGTTGAATGTAGGGCTGGCTGGCTGGAATCAGAGGTATTATGTGTCATAAAATGTAGAAAACAACAATGCCAAGTAACTTCTCTTCCCCAGTAGTAATCTTTCATTTATAGAGTCCCAGTCTTCTTTCCATGCAGGATGGGATTTCACACAGCTAATAAACCACGCCTTATTTCTTCCTTTAATTACTGGAAATCCGTGGCAGATCACAGGAAAATTACTGCACTAAACCAATTTAATGTCAGTAGTCTTAACATGCATGAGAGGCGGGGGGGAGGGAGGTGGTGTTATGGCAAAGAATCCAGACTAAAAGTACTGTATGATTATATATTTTTTTCTATGCAATGAAACATATTTTAATTCTTTAGAAAGTGCACTAGACCACAGACTGAGCCTGGGGTTTCACAGTGGAGAATTAATTGTATAACACTACGAGATCATAATTAAAAAAAAAAAAAAAATGTTTTTTTTTGGTTTCTACACCAAAAAAAAATTATTAAAATTAAGCAAATTATAAATAAACATTTTTCTAAACCATCTCAGAATTTTGGTTTACAATGTTATAATTAAGTTTGACTAACCACGAGTATTTTTATTTTCCTCGGTTCTAAAACATCTAATCTATTTTTTCTTTTCCTGGCAGAGAGGTTTCTGTAGCACACAGGTATCAGAAAGTTGTAATATGAAGTTGCACAAAGGAGAAGACAAACAGGCAGCACTTGTTCTGCTAATGCACAGTTTGCACTTTTATTGTTGCCTCATTCACTAAACAGTTCAATGGTGCAAGATTACCATACACAGAATTAGGATATCTGCATGACACATCTATGCTATACAGCGAATGGATTATAATAATTACAAATACAGTAAACATATTTACATTTTAATTCAAGCTCCATACAACACAGATATTTACAAAATAAGTATGAAAATGAAACCAGTCTGACAAATAATGTACAGTGTTAATGTCGTGGTTTGTCTTTTTTCTTTTGGTGAAACAAATTCAAAGGGAATGCAGTTGAACTGATATTACAGTAATAGCCAGAGGGGGCGATGGAAAATATCATGGCTAGTTTTGTTTTGAAAGGCATCAACGGAAAAAAAAAAGAATAAAGTGTTGAGGTGAAGAAAGACACCAGCACAACAATAGTATACTGTCATTTTAGATGTCACTAGCTACTTTGTATTATATTCCCTGATATTAGAAGAAAAACAAAAAAAGAGTTAAAAACCAACCATATTTTGTTATAATTCAAGTGGTTGGCTAGCATGAGTAGTGAGTAAATATTCTTCAAATCAAAAACAGACTTCACTCAAACCATTTTTCTAATAAAGAGGAACACTAATGTAACTCACCTCCTCTGAAAAAGATGCAGTGGGTTACAATTTAGTAATTCTCTTTTTTACCTTTTTTAAATGATGGAAAAACACACATCTTCATAGTACATTCAACGCTCTCCCAGTTCAGACTGGAAGAGGCTGCCACACCATCATTTTGGTTCACTCCGAGTAGAACAACTAAACCGCACAGACTTTATTTGATCAGTTAGTTGAACCTTTTATTAATATGTGCAAAGAGCTGCAAACTAATATATACATTGCAAACAATAAATACACAATCCAAAATGATACACCTCTGCAAATTAGTCACTAAAGTGAAAATGTTTGCTCCAACATATCGATATCTCACACAGTACGCTGAGGTTAACGTGAGGTACCTTGCACTTAGAGCCTTCATCAGTCCATAGATGGTTTTTCATTATTATTTTTTTTCCTTGACAGACAAAACATTTTCCCAGAAACAATTCAGCAGGTTTTTGTTTCTCTGACCAGCAGGTTGGCTGACCTGAGGGCAGCGACACTCTTTTACTCATTCGGACTTCTGAGTCAAATGTTTTCTGTCTTTACATCAGCAAACGATGAAGCTATATCACCAATAATTCCACTAATATTTGTAACAGGCGATGGCTGCCTCTGTTTCAACACCTTCAACCTTAATTTCTCTTTCATAAGATACAGTAGGCATACTACTGGTTGGTTGGCCAGAGTGTTTAATTCCCATCTGTGCTTATCACACTTCTACCATTTGAAGAGACAGAGGCATAATTTATCAGGAGCCAAATCTAACAGCTGTAGTACGATGTACAGAGCAAATATTCTTTTATAAACAATATCAGAAATAAACCCTTTGAGTATATGTCGTCCCTTTAATATCACTTCTTTCTGTCTAACAAACAGCTATCCAGTGTAGCCTTGATATGTGCTCTTATCAGTGTTCCTGATACTCAGAAAATAATCTTGGACTCAACATATGTGATCTGCCCTCGTCTTGCTATAGATATGTGTTAATGTGCAAAATAAGGTTAAACACCAACACAGCTGGTTACAACAAAATAAATGCCCTTGGTTACATTTCGTATAAAACTTCACTGTGGAATGATTAAAAGCATAATAGAAAAAAACATTGTTAATAATAATAAAAAAAAAAAAAGAAACCCAATTAGAGTTAGATGAGTTTCAATTCAAGAACACAAATAGAAAATGAACACATGGTAACCTGTGGTGCTGCTGAACAGTAAGTACTTCACTTTGGAGATTTTACATGACACTAGCATGACAGTGAGGGGAGTCATGGGACAGACTATACATTATCTGTCCTGCAGGCTATGTGCTAGCAGCTTCATCACTTATCTACTGGCGTCAAGGCTAGAGCATTGCAACTTCAATCTTCTTTCTTACTTCTTCCTCCCATTTCATCAGGTTTTGTTTTAGTCTTCGGTATCACACGTACGTGATGGTTCAACTAAATATTAGCAAATGTTGAGACTCTCGGGATCCGAGTCTCAACAAGTTAGTATGAGAAAAAAAAAACTGCTAGAGGAGCTGAGAGGAATGTCTTAAATCAAAAGTTAACTACCACACTGATCCCAAAACAGACTGTATGTACAAATCAAATTCTCTTTTTAGAGTACTGTCCGTCTTCCTCCTCCTCCTCCACCCTGTTTTTTCTTGAGATGAAATAGCAAAAGGACAAGGACAAATATCTACTCCTGCAGAAACAATCCATTGTCACATTTTCACTGCTGAGATATGAAATAATCCTCATGCATTTTTTTTGCATGTTAGCATGTATTTTTGATGTTGACACAAATGCATGATTGCAAGTAATCGCTTGACTGACGGCACTATCGGGGTTGGCGTTGGTGAATGTGCACGGACTGAAGAGTGGCATCTAAATATCACATGGGAATCCAGCGCTGACCTCAGGTCTCGCTGAGCTGGGACACATTTTTTAGACTTAACATTTTGTCTGCTAAAAGCCATTTAGGAGACGGCAGAGGGGAAGCTAGAGGCGCTGGCCTGATGCAAATCTCACGAAGAGAAGAAAAACCTATGAATTCATTAGCAGCAATAGATCTTGAAGTAGCCTTGCTTTCTGTAGCAGAATAAAAAGCAATACATCAATTGGAGAAAATTGTATATTTTCCCTTCATGGTTTCAACTGTAGATTATCTGATTTGTTTAAATTTCTTTTGAGTAAGCAAACCTGGAGTTCTCCTGAGGACTGCTGCAGTTATCATGAGTGCATATTAATAAAAAATGAAACAACCAAAAAATAAAATTGAACTCCTTTCGGGAGACAAATAACACTGATAGAGACTATTTCTTTACAGATGATTGGCAAACAAAAAATTAGTGGCCAGAAAGAACAGTTTCTGAAGAATCGTGCACACACAAGTAGACTATTACAACATGCTACTAGTTAGGGAGTTAGGGAATGACAACAAAGCGGAACAAAATTAGACTCAGCCATTGTCATAAAAACAAAAACACAAAAAGCTGAGTAGGAGAGGGCACGAGAAATCGAGAGGAGAAAAGCTAAGTTGGCAGAGGGTTGTTGGAGGGAGAGGGGGAGGCAAATTTCTCTGGAACTGAAACTTTTAGTCGCATGAAAGGAGACTTAAGCCACAAGTCTACTTACAAGAGAAAACTGTCAAGAATCACAATGATTAATAAGTGTTAACACTTGGTATGTTCAAAAGGCTTTCCAGAAACAATGGAAGCCGTGGTTTCCTGTGTGCCGGTCAAACCCACTCAGTTCTTCATTAGGCCACTGCGCCTCCTCGCCAGCTTTGATCTGTGGGAACAGGATTTTCTTTTGTGATGAGACCAGAAAACAGTTTCTGAAGATTATCGAGTTGCTTCCTGTTAAGGGTAGTCTAAGAGAAGTGTGTGTGCGTACCTTATCGTTCCTGCTAGCAGGGGGTTAAAAGCATACAGCCAGTCGTTCATGTCTTTCTCGTTGTTGGCCTGCAGGAGGATTCCTCGATGTTTTGTGCACACAGCAAACGTGTGGGGAGTCTGAATAGAAAATATCAAATATTTGTCATGCTGCAGGTGCAGGTTTTCTATCTATATAGCTTTTAGGTTGATAAAGGAGAATAGTTTTGAAAAGTTGGTATTTTTTTCACATTTTTGTGATAAACCTGATGCAGTGTTTTCTACTATCAAGGGATGCATAAGTATTTACTTCGTTACATTACATTACATGTTATTTTGTGAGTGTTCAGTTCTGCTGGCAGTGACAAATTCGATGGTGAGAAGCAGGAATACGCTTGAACTTAACTTGAATCACTTGAAACTCTACCTTGAGCATGGCCTGCTGGTCTTCACTGTATTCCACCTGTGCTGTGGAGAGGTTGAGGACACCCCGCTCCACAGGGTCCTTGTCGCTGTTGTAGATGAAGACGTAGGGCCTGCGCACAACCACAAAGTGCTTCACCCACGAGTTGGAGCGTGGCTCCATGAAGCTAAGGAAACCTTTCTTGGAAACTACAGATCTAAAAAGGAGCGACAAAAAAAAGAGATCAGTTAAAATCAGTTTTTTTTTTTTTTTTTTTTTTTTAAAAAGGAGTGCTTGTTTTTCTGCGAAAGAAAATTATTTTCGCTTCCAGTTGAAAACACCCAGGTTCAGAAATCAATTCACATTTTTTCTGCTTGGATGGAAAACAATATTATCTATTTTTGTTTGGACTGCAACATAATAGCAAAAGAGCTAACATGTCAGCACTCACCCTGGCCTCATTTCTTCAATGTCAGGCACCAAGTTGAGGAACTCGTTCTTTCCGGCCCGTGCTAGGTAGGAGGTCTCCAGAGTGGGAACCATCGGGAAGTTTTCATAGTCTGAACAAGAGGGACTGGAGGCACGGGAGCTGTTCTCTGGGGTCCTTAGGAACAAAGTACACCAAGTTAGCATCACGGTGCCAATGAAGACGATCTACAAAAAATGAATTTTGTGTTGAGTATGAAAGTAAAAGTTTTACTTCTGGTCTATTGAACCACAGCGGGAGTCAGACAGAGAAGGGCAAGTGGAGGAGGGGGTGAGGGTGGCGCTGCTGAAACTGGTCACTGATGGGTCACGTCCCATTGGGGAGATGTCAGACAGCTGAGGGGAAACAAGAGCATGAAGTATTTGTTAAACACAAGGTTTTATGTTTCCAAGGCAAACATACAAACATGCAAAAATACAGATAATTATTTGGAGAGTGACCTGCTGATACTAAAGTAACTATTAGGTGACAAAAAGTAGATGTTCACTTCACTTGCCTATTTGCTACATCTACATAATATGAGCACTGAGACACATCTAAACCGGACCCTGTACACACATAAACTACTTTTAAAGTAAGTAATCTATCTACTATCATTACTCACCTTGCAGTCACTGATACTGTTAACCACTTGGTTATATTCACTGTTGAAGGTATGTGTCAGGAGGCGCAGGCACTACAGAACAAGAACAAAGATGAGTCTGATCTGTTCACAGCAGGGGAGGAGAGGTAGCTGCTGCCAGTTGATAAAACTATGCAGCAATGAGTAAATCCTCACTGTCAGTATCCCGTAATATTGAAGCTGCTCTTACCCTAGTAGCCAGCTCCTTCTCACGATCCACCAGGCTCTCAATGTCGGTGGAGTCGTAGCCGCTGCTCTCGCTGGGCGTGATGGCGCTTTCAAAGGTGGTGCTGGAGATCTGCGAGGAGATGGAGGTCGAGGTGGACAGGCTGCCGGTGCTCATGCTGGGGGACAGGAATTCACTCAGGGACTTGGTGGTAGGGGCCGTTCCCACTGGAGCATCGTCTCCCAGCTTCTCCCTCAGCAGGAGCAGGTGACGGGTCTTCTCCACCTGGGCGAATGACAGGGGCGGGGTTAGGTACAAGTTAAGTTTCCGTCGTAAGAAGAAACTTTGTAAGAGGAAAGGGGGTGTTTTTCTTTTAGGTGGATATTAGACAGGGACACTGTGGGGAGACGAAACAAAGCTCTGGCAGGTTTTTTTTTTACTTTAAGATTGGTGAAGGTGAATGTGATCTTTAGGGACCCACCTCATGCAGCTGCTCCATTTTCTCCAGCTCCCATTGGTGCTCCAGGATGAGACTGTCTCCTCTGGGCCTCCAGCCAGCCAGGTTCTCTTCTCCACGCACATAAGCCACTGAAGTGTCCAGGATCTTCCTCCTCCTGCGCTGCATCCCTGCTCAGGACAAAAGCACACATTAGGACAAAGCTCTCAGAGGAATCGTGGTAAACTGGCAGCTTGTCCTAAAAACAATTCTTGATATTGGCTGCTCACCTGGGCTTCCAGTGTCAGACATCTTGCACAAGCTCAGCTCATAGATGCCAGTGACTCGATTGCTGTAATGAAGCAGAGGAGATTATATTCAAGAGTACTGTATGGATATAACATGATCCAACTGTCTTTAATTTGGGTGATAGAAATGGGCACAATACGGCAGGCTAAAGTCTTACCAGTCAGGGGTTTTGGAGTATCCACTCCCAAAGAGGTTCCTGAGGGAACGGGGAGGGGAGATCTTTGCATCTCTGGAGTAGAAGACCATGCAGATGTCTTTGGTAATAATAGCAGGCTGGATGCAATGGTCCAGCTGTGAAGAGGACACACAGTGAGTATGTTAGATACATCCAGAGGGGTAAAACATTGAGCTCAATGCAAAAAGGTACAACACAAAAGGGCAACGACTGACCTCCAGATATGCAGACAGGGTCATGCAGATCTTCTCTCCATATGGAGTGACTCGGTTTAGCAGAAGGGAGTTGTGCAGGGAGCTGTCCCACACTGCCTCGAAACGGTAGAAAGTCCTGAAGGGGAAAACCAAAAAAAATCTTCACTGATCAACAGAATTACAGAGGAATTAACATACGGTTATAAAGTCCCATTCAGTGCTTTGTTAACAACATGGTGTGTAGGATCTGTGTGAAAACAGCAGCAGTGATGAAACTACAAGAAAACAATTTTGTAAATAACCACACAGAGAGTCAGATCTTGTTTTATGACAGTGAACACTGTGCAGTGACTGAAGTGGCCCTCACACTTATCCTTAGTCATGACAAGATGTGAGGAAGCACACCAAGGTGAGAGCTTGACAATAGTCACAATGTGATAAGTGTCACAAATGAGGCGAGTTTGTTTGGCAGTTGGCACAAACCCAAACAGCAGCACAATATAGGGTTTATGTGTTCTGCATCAATGTAAAGGCCATCAGACTATTTCAGTTATATCAACTAAAAGGAATACAATACAATAATTTACTGCTATTTCAAGGCTGTTTACTGTTTGTCAGGATCTTTCAGTGTTCCTGTCTTTGGCAGCAGGGGGCACTCTTACCCACAGACTGAAAGTCAGGGCTGCCCTTTTGGTGCCTCAATGGCCTTGGTTTTTATTGAGCTACAACTCACACAGTGAATAACAGCTGAGAGGAAAGCATTCAATTGGAATCTAGGTGCCACAGAAGATCAACATACCATGACACAAACTAATAAACTAATAAAAAGGGTTTTGCATTTGCATGTAAGATTGCCTTTACTTGTCCATAAAGAAGTTTGAATGAGATAAAAAAATTTTCAGATGCTAAATATTGATGGAAATAAAGGCAGACCTAATGCAACATGCCAACAAAAAAACACAGACACACACTGTGAAGAACTTATTTCTATGAATCTAAAGGGCTGTAGAGAAGCATAAAGGTCTTTCACAGAAGGAGCCTTATGTTCTCTGGTCACTTGTACCTATCAATATCCTTATCAATAGAAAGCCTGAGCACAATCAAGAGTCCAGCCGCAGCAGGAGGAAAAAGAGAGTGCACAGACAAAAAGAGAAAAGCACAGAGAGTCAGGCAAAAGAGACAATGGAGCAAATTAACAGGAAAATCAACAGCAGTGGAAATGGAAATGGTCATGCAATGATCCCACTGAGCTTTTAGCAAATATAAAGACAAGGACAAATACACAGATGTTTCCTGAAACTGTTTTGAAGAAAACAAAATCAACAACATGTGGCAATAATGGAAAACTGACCAAATAACTGAGTTGATATTTACTGTATTAAAAAGAAATATCTCTCAGTTAGGCTTAGGAGTAATAAGCATACAGAAAACAAGCAGCAACAAACTTAGCACCAATACATCGATTTAAACCTTGAAATGTTGATAATTAATGACAGTTGGTGGGCATTTCAGCTACCTGTTGGAGTTGTGGGATGACTTGATGTTCTTGGCAGAAATGATGTTGAGGGACAGGACAGCATCAGCAGCGCTATCGTCCACCTCAGCTTTGCTCCTGATGCGGCCTGGTGGGACACAGAGCAGCACAACACATCAACATCTTGTCATGGATTATAAACGCCTAATATAGGAACTCAGCCACAGTAGTTTAACAGCCAGTTTGTCACAGTGTCCAGCAGCAAGACACACGTCTGCTTACTCATAAGCCTCTCTGGACAAAAATGTCAGCAGCTCAAAGTGTAAAATGTGAAATGTCATTATTTCGTCTGTCAGCTACAGTATAAACTACTGTAAGAGAGAGGCGAAACAGACAACTCTCCAGACTGGAATTATTACTGAGAAAACAAACAATAATGTAAGAAACCCACTTCTACTGTGAAACAGCAGTGTTTTGTGTATCTGGTGCCTGTTTGCTGAAGAAAGGTAGAACTAGTAATCCCTGAAAAAGACTGCTCACCCACGACCAGCTCGCGAACGTCCTTCCAGTGGAGCTCGCTTCCCTTCTCATGGATGAGAGTCACCGTGATCCTTCGCTGGATCCCCTGCAGCAACACATGACAGAGCGTAGCATCAGAGTGGACACAGCTACCTGTAGAACTAAATTCATTTTCTGAATGTTTTCTTGTAAAGAAGAATTATTATTTACTGGTTTACATGGGGGAAAATGACATTTTGTATGTGTAAAGTGTGTGCAATGCAATTGACTTCATAAAATGAGTGTTTAGTGTGTGTGGTTAGAAGGAATTGTGTAGATCTCCAGTACCTGGTGCAGTAGATAGGTGCCATTGCAGGGCAGACCTCCGCTATGATCGACTACAGCTGGGATGTACCTGTGGAAGAAGGGAGGTCATACTCAGCCTGGACACTTCAAAGAATATATCTCATGGTATTCCTTAGGAGTATTTGATGCATTCAAAATTAAGATATCCACCATTTGGAACATGGGCCACATAAGCGAGAACTATTCTTTCCTTTTTTTTTTAAAGAAATTTTTTTTGCGTATGAGGGGTATGCAAAAAAAGGTCCCAAGGCCAGAATCAAACCCAGGACGTTGCGGTTTTATTGCATGCGCTGTAACCACTTGGCTACCAAGGTGCTCCATTGATGAGTATACTGGTTCAAAGCCGGACCTTTTAAATCTTTTTTCATGGAGTTTACACTGACTTATTGTTCACATGCTGCTGGATTATGCCCTAGTAGAGCTCTGAGATCCACAGACTCTCTTACCTATACTGACTCCTACAAAACTTTCACTTTTATGAACCTGTCATATCAGGTTTTTATTGTGTTTGTGGCCATGGCTCATATCGAGTAGTTACTGAAAGGTTCTGACGTCTAGGGGCATATTTTACAGGTGTTATTTCACAAAATATGACCCTTGTTGGAACACAGAGAGTCTGTGTACATCTTTAATGTTTTGATCTATTTACAGTATACTCCTTACCTAGTATTAACGTATTGTTTGGGAAACACACCATAACTGTTTCAAGTTTAAAGTATTGTTTTTTTAGTATTAGTAAGAAAAATTAATCTGAGATCTCACACCATGTGTCTTTTTGAAATGACACAAGAACATTAAAAGTAGTTGATAACCTTCTATTTGTTTCTGTATATGAATATGAGACGATGTGCAGACACTCACTCTCCGGTGGGCTCCAGCTCGCTGATCTCAAACCAGACCAGCAGGTCGTATTTGCTGACGCAATGACCCAGGTTAGACTTGGTGATGGTGTTCAACTTGGTGGCTGGAACTGACACACACACACACACACACACACACACAGTATGTTATTTCAGAGGGGATGAATGAAAAAAAGGTGATAGATATTAACTATATAAATTGGGTTAATAAATGGAGACTGGATATGAGATGTGAACACACTGCTGACCCTGGATTGAGCCATCAGCCCAAACATGTACTGTTATACCAATATTTAAAAAGTGTGTTAAGCCCATTATTACTGAAATAAGCTGGACACAGAAAACAGGCAATACAACATATTATACTCAAACCCAACAGTTGCACATACTGAGAGTTATGAGAAGCTAAATCACAGATTACACCACCACTGACAGCACCCTGCTGCCTGACACGTCAGGATTATGTTCCTGTTGAATCACAGAGGCACACAGCTACATTCATTTGTGTACAATATGGTTGAAATGAACATTATTCCACATGAAAAGTACCTAATTGGACTGCAGATAAACCTAAAAAGGTTTAAGCCTCTGGATTCTGATTTATGCTGTGAATGCTATGTCAGTGATCCTCTATGATTATGAAAAATACTCATTTTATTATTTGGCTCAAGATTCAGCATATGCAGCAGATGTACCTGAAGGTGTCAGCTCAGGCCAGTTTGTAAGCGACAGGGGAGGATTGGACTGAACTGACTGGACCTAAATAGACCTACAGCGAGGTGCAGCACGCATAACCACTGCAGAGCTTTGTGAGGCTACTGCCTCCAGTTACAGAGCGCCACATGAGCAAAGCAAAGCACTAGTCTACTACAACACAGGTGCATCTAATGCCTTAGCTACTACAGTGTCCGCTGTACCAACCATGGTGCCTGGGCACAATTAGCACAGGGTCATTGGGCACTGGGAGGAAGATGAAGTGAGAGAGATGGTCAGCCTCGTCCTCCAGACTGGCCACGGCAGAGGAGGCCAGGGCGTTGGCGTGCTCGGACAGCGTGTCCAGCACTTTGCCGTTCACATAGCCACTCATCAGGTAGCGGACCAACTCTATCTTACGTGTATGGTCTGGAGTTTCAATGTATGATATAGTACAAATGGTGAGAAATTTAAAGGGGACGTGAAAAAGGAGTTGAAAGAGGGAGGGCGCCGTTGGGTAAGAGGATTATGGATGGTTGGATGGATGGTGTGAGAGTGATTAAATAAGAGACAAAAACAAAAAATCCAAAGGAAGCGAGAAATGAAAGAGAAGTGGAAGGAAATATGAGGCATGCTGATATAATCATAACAAACAGAAGAAACGTGCTGAAATGAGGTTGACAGGAGCAGAACATATTGCTGTTACAGTATGTGGTGTGATGAGATGAAAATTCTTACCTGGTTTAGACAGAGGCATGGGAATAGGGTAGTATTTCCTTGATGGTAGTGGAGGACTGTTAAAATAAATGTACAATTAACTTAAAACACAGAAACCAATTGAAAAAAATCCAACAAAACAAAATCTATCTGGTGTACCAAATATGAATATTTACAGCATAAGAAAACATTATTTAAAGTTATACAGCATCTCCACAGAATCATTTCTTTATTTACCAACCTGATCAGGTCTTGGCCATGATAATGCAGCGGGTGCTGCTGGTAGTGGCCGAACACCTCAAACACAATGGGCTTGCTCTTGATGTACTCAATGAAGGACTCTGTGACTTCAACGGAAACCTGCTCCAACAATAAAAGTGGGGTTGTCAAAATGAATAAACAGAGTTGTTAAAGTATAACTTGTGTGTGCGTGTGTGAGCACGTGCACTCACGTTCTGGACGTGGTAAAAGCCCAGGGGAGCTCCTTTGCCGGCGTTCTTCAGAGGCTCAGTGGAAAAAGCTTCGTCATGACGATGCAGGAAACTAAGTAAAGAAACATAAATGAGCGTGTCACTTTTATTTGTTAACAAGATGAGGGTATTTCCTCATGGTACAAAAGACATTAATGTCATCAATTTCTAGAATTTAGCATTGCTCTTTATGACCTACAGTCCACAACATTTTATGAAAATGTATTTTATTTTAGTAATAATATTGCTATTTATTAGTTTCTCCCTCAGTAAAGCTGTTTAGAACTGTAAAGCTTTAATAGTAAGATGAAGTTACCACGCTCTATTTTTGAGGATTGCGGACTCACTTGAATTGGCAGAAGATATCTGCATACTCCGGCGGGATGCCATTGGCCTGGAGCACAGTAACACGGAAGGTAAAGATGCTGCCCACCTCCAGCTGGCCTGCCAGACCCTCACCACAACTCAGCTTGGTGTCTGCGATGTTACCCAGCTTGAGGTCTAAAGAAAACCAAAGGGGAAGGTTAGGAGGACTTGAGCTGCACCTGCAATTGTGCTTTGTAATCTGCATAGTTTTGCACAACTCAATCAGACTGGTTTCCACACAATATCAAGCTTGTGATTTGTAGTAACATTCCTTCACAAAGTAAGAAAAACTGCATCAGTCTCATTTCCATGATTATACATTCGGAGCCCTCTTTTGCATTCAACAGGACCATCTGCCAAGTGGTTTCCCGTTGGGCTGAGAGGTCAGAATTTACGAGGTGGAGACGTGAAGGTCTAGCAGTCGTACCCATGTCATTGATTCTGTTAAGCTCCTCTGAGGGTGTGATGACCTCTGAACTCTGGCCCTGACCCTCCACAATGCGCAGCTCTTCCAGGGACAAGCCGGAGCGGGTCATAACCATGGAAGGAAAGTCATTCTGATTGGACAAAAAGGAGATAGATGCAAGAGGAGGAGAAGGACATTAGTATATAGCTGGTAGGGAGAAAAGGAATAAACACATCTCCACCTGGGTGAATGCATATATTATTGTGCAATAGTGGATGCATAAGGAGGAAAATTTAATATTTCTTATGTGTCTTTAGAAAATAAAAAGGAAATTAATAAACAGCAGAGGACCTTGTTTTTTGTTCAATTTTCTACTGTCTTCATGTTTCAAAGGGGAAAGTAAACTTGCATGAAACATTGTTTTACCATTTATTTAAGCTTTGATTACTAACACTCTTTTCACTCAGCTCCTCTGTAAACATTGAAATTACATGGTGCATGGTGAAGACTTACAAATAGGTTGGACAGATGTCATATGCTCTTCCTACATAATGTATATTCTATTTTTTATATATATATATAATGTCAAAAATATAGTTTTCTTAGAACAAGATTATATTATAAATTTCATTTTCTGTCTACCTGGTTCCTGACTTCTAGGTTGTGTGATGAGGTTTGCCTTTCTCTAATTATTGTAGAATAATAATAATAATAATAATAATAATAATAATAATAATAATAATAATAATAACAACAACAACAACAACAACAACAACAACAACAACAACAACAACAATAATAACCACCATCAATTTATCAGTGTTGTACATTATTTTATGTTTGTTTGGGTGCTTTCAGATACATTCCATGTCATAACCCAATTATACACTACTACAATATTATACACCCACTCTCTCACGCAGAGAAAAAAGTATGTCTTCAAGTTTAAAGCTACTGTCGGAGGACTAAGGGCTTACCTTTTTGAAGTACTCATCATCAAAGGAAATCTTGGCGGTTCCTGACTGTCTAACTCCTGACCCATAGTCTGGGGCCTCCTCGTCAGCTACAAAGAGACAAACCATACTTTTTATCAGGATCTATCACAGACACAGTTTGCTTAAACTGTCAAAGCACATCAAAAGGAATACACAGGGAATCTAAGGGGAATCTTCTCTTTGCCATCACATCGGTGGCTTTTCAAAATGTTTTAACACTAATATCATAATAGAAGTTAGAACCAAAGTATGTTTTTAACTGCTAGTTAAGATAAACTAAGATAAACAGCCGGCATCACAAGGAAATCTCACACGGACGTATTTAGCATCAGTGTGTGTTATTTTTTGTTCTGAAATATGTTTCTTGTTCCTCTAGCTGTGTCTTTTTATGTATGTGGAATTTGTTTTATGGATACAACATGGGTGGAAGCCCAATCCAAATTTCCTACAATGTGGGACATTAAAGTGAATCTTAAATGAGTGATTAGCAGGATGTAGCCTTTGCATGAAGATCATAACAGTCTTGTTCATTAATCTCATTAATTACTCACCAGCTATAGCCTGGACCCCCACACGCAGGAAACCACGCACCTCGCCCTTCTCTGTTACTATGGCAACACGGTGCACCAGTGGTACAGGGTACAGCAGGTTGCTCAGGTACACGAAAGCTCTGAGAGTAAAAAGGAGAGAGACTTAAAAACCTGATTCTGGTGCAGGGTGGAACAACTGCAGTCTCTGGATCCAGAGAACATTCAAATTGTATTTATGATAGGGTATGTTTTTTGTCATATAACTGCCATCTGTTGCATTTATTTTAAACCTATTAAAAGCAAATTAAATGAAAAATAGTGGCAAAGAGACAATTTTCTGTTAGCTCTATCCAATGATTTAAACATCATAAGGAGCACAAACACTTCCTAGTGTTTAGCATTAGACTACTACATATAACATACAGTAAAATATTAGTGACAATTATGTTAAGGAATGAGCAAAACCATATGAACATAAATTATAACTGCTCCAGGGCACTGAAATCTGCAGCAGTTCAAACCACAACCTTTATTTTTAAAATGTGTGACGGGGTGATGACAGATCGCCTGGGATGCAGCAGTAAAGGCTGTAAAAGAGTGGTTTATTGTGTCGTAACATGGCGATGTTGGTCTCTATCTCACACACTCACTGACATTTTGTTTTGTAGAGCTTGATAAAAACAGGGCTTGATAAAAAAGATTCTTATAAAACAGAGCTATTAGTAGTAAGACAAGCCAAACATGGTCACTTGTTTAAGAATCTGTGTATTAATATTGATGGTTGTATTATCTCTGAAAGCTCGAGCATCAAAAACCTTGGTGTGATATTTGATTCCAGACTCACATCACGGCTATTACCAAGACAGCATTTTCCCAGTAACATTGCAAAAATTCGACCCATCTTATCATTTTGTGATGCTGAAACTGTAATCCATGCATTTGTGTCTTCCCGACTTGATTACTGCAATGTCCCTTTTTCTGGTCTTACAAATTGTGCCACTAGAGGCCTTCAACTTGCTCAGAACACTGCAGCCAGAATCCTGACAAAAACTAGAAAATATGATCACATAACACCCGTTCTGGCCTCTCTTCACTGGCTCCCAGTGCAAGCTAGAGCTGATTTTAAGGTTCTTCTTTTAACATATACGGCCCTGCATGGACACACATTTATCTGAGCTTATTACACAATATAAACCAGCACACACTCTCTGCTCCCTTTATGCTGGTCTCCTGGTCATTCCAAAAAAGCAGTTGGTTATGGAGCATTCTCCTATTGTGCCCCTCATCTATGGAATGGCCTCCCACTACATGTTAAAGTAGCTCACTCAGTTGACATTTTTAAATCTAGATTGAAAACCTACCTCTACTCATTATACTACAGCCAACCATAACACACCATCCTTTCTGTGTCCTTCACAAACAAACATTTTCCCTTATTCTCTTATGTTGCTGGTTTTGTATTGTTTATTATTACTGCTATAATGCTGTTCAATTGTTTTGTTGAGGTCTGTTATTTCTGTGTTCCATTAATTGTAAAGTGTACTGAGACCATGTTTAATAATGATTTTACACTGTAAAAAAAAATTTAATGATTGATTGATTTGTTTTGCTGCACCCCTGGTGATCTATTCTTTCTCCTGTCGCCCATCCCTCCTTCTGCTGGGAGACTCAAGAGGAGAGATATCAATCTGTACAATATCTGAAGTCACAGTGACGAGGTAGCTAGCTGAGCTACGTCTGTTGCATGGTCTGGCTGGCTTGTAGCCTGCATTGAGCCAAGATTAGCACAGGCTGTTTATTACTCAGCTATGACGTTTGCGGTGCTCAGGCAACAGCCTCGGTACAACGTGTGCTGTGATTTCAAATGCTGCTGCAGCATATTATTTCATCTTGACAATGAATTAAAACAAACACAAATAAGCATGGTTATGTGACTGTCAACTACCAGTGAGTTAATATTATCTATAATACATTCCAGGAGCAATGTTAAAACAAACAAGGTTATAAAACCAAATGTATTTATACATGGTTATGAATAATAATAATAAAAAAAAACAATCAAAGAAGGTTTAAAGGATTAAAAAATAAAATGACAGACAGCTAATCAACTTAGACTCAGCAAATACATGTAGTTCATACACAGATAAGAGTTAATAGAGTCAGCGCTGCGATGGTGGCAGTTAATGAGACATCAAGCTGGGAGGTGGAGAGAAAAGAATGGTGGCTTTTCAATTTTTGGGAACTGAGTCTAAATTAAAAGTATCTCATACAAAGCAGGCCTGTGAGCACAGAAGCATGAGTAATCATATTAAATTTAAAACTGGTCTATTTTATCTCTGCAAAGCTGCTATGAATACATGATCTGATTCTGAAATTATTCCCAAATAGGGCTTTGCTGATAATTATTAAGGGATATGCTTAGTATTCGCTCACATTTTTTAAGATTTGCCAGCTCCCAAAATAATACGTGAAATGATATGTTGAATATACTTAAGGATCTACTGAACACTGTTGTTGGATGCAACATCAGTCTGCTCATCATCTATTTCAACATCTTCATAGACATATACCGAACATGAATTCATCCATGAAACCTGTTTTATAAAATGTTAATTATCATTCATTTGCATGCGTTTTTTCATACCTTTTACAGGAAGTGTTTTCTAACCGGCACTCTTTAATCTTTAAGTATTACCCTACTTTGTTTCACTTCAACCTACACCTGTGTAATTAAAAATATACTACACTTGTGGCCGGGTTGGCTCAGTGGGTAGAACAGGTGCACATATACTTAAAGGTTTATCCCTCGACGCAGAGGTCCAGGGTTTGTGACAATTTCCTGCATGTCTTCCCCCTCTCTCTCCCCTTTCTCACCTAGCTGTCCTGTCAATTAAAGGCCCAAAAATAATCTTAAAAAGAAAAAAAATAATAAATAAACTACACTAAACCAAGCCAAACTCCCAAACTCCAGTCCCAGCCTATGTGTGGAGGACGAGCGAATGCAACTGCCAGTCACCAACCTTCCCACCAGGATGAACCAGGGTGAGCGGTCATAGAAGGGGTCCTGGCCATCACTGAAGATGTCAGAGCCCTCTTCAGTGCCAGCATCTGAGCTGGTGTCATCCACAAAAGCCTCATCATCAATCAAGTCAGACATCTCGCTCTGGCGCTCGTCTGCCAGCTCGGTGATCTCGGAATCAGTGGTGGAGAAGGTAGGCGAGGGTGTGCGGTCGGCCAGCCGCTCATTAACACAACCGTGGAAGATGGGGGAGCTGAGCGGGTTGGTATTTTGGGTACAGTGGCAAGAACCAGGGAAAGGTAACAATGGAGTAATAGAAGAGTTAAACAGGCCACATCATTAAGTATAGGATGTGACATTTCACTTTGCCATTGTTTTCTCACAAATGGTATGTTGTTTAGTAGTTTACTACAACAAATAACATACAACCATGTACTAATATAAAAAAGATAAACATGTTTTTGTATCATTAGAATGCAAAGTAATTAACCACCAACAGCAGCCATCATTCACTGGCAAAAACGGCATATGCTTACATTAATCTGGTGGTAATTTGATGATTAGCGAAACCAAATCAATTGAGAAAATAATTTTTTTCTAATACTACTACTTTGAAGCTATTGCAAATGCAACAGCATGATTCATTTAATAAAGAGCAGGTATTACAAGAAGCTGCTGGGTGTCACAACAATTTATAGAAACATGACTATATTCTACCAAAATGAAATGCCACTTTAAAAAGGATTAACATATTAATCGTCCAATGTATGCTGGCTGAAAGAGGATAAAATACAAAATGCCACAAATTTCCACTTTATCCAAATCCACTATGTTGTTAACAAGCTTTTGTATGAACTGGAAGGGATATCAACATGAGAATGGCAACAGACAGCAAAATAATACAACGGATAAATTACATTATTCATGATTGAAAAAACAACAACATAAAAACAATTGTGATGTGAAAAAAATGTGATGTCAAATAAAATGAATAAATACACAAAGGAATATTGTGTGACATGAAATCAAGAACACCACATCAAATCACAAATGTAACATCAAATAATAAACATGACAACAACAAAATAATGTATAATGCGCAACAAAACATACACCTACACCAGACATAAATGATGCCAAAACATGTGATATCACTATTACACATGACACAGAATTTGACCATAAAAATGAAAAATGGAAGTAAATGCATGGACTCATTTTAAATAAATGGTTCACAAAAGCTGATTGAGTGAAGCCACAAAAACAAAAGCAGTAACTTAGAACTCAAACAGGCACCAACCAGCACAACCAACAAACAGGATGTTTGGTGATTAACTACAGTAACATATGCAGTATTGTACGTATATTTTCTGTAGTTGCATTACGTACCTCCCCACAAGTTTAAACCAATGGAAGCGGTCATAGAAGGGGTCATTTCCTGTCAGAGAGCCCTCTCCGTCCTCCTGGTTTGTGGAGGCCATTTCTCCAGCACGGTCATACATCTCTCTCATCTGGTCCAACCTCTGCCTGCAAATGACAACAGAGTGCACTTAAGCAGATAGAAAGAATATATGGCTCACCTAATGGATGGATGGATGGATGGATGGATGGAGGAGATGTACAGATGTCAGTCTCATAATTCATTGTTATTTTTTGTACTATTTTTTCTGGTACTGAAGGCATGAGAAATGATCTGACAACAGGCTGATTGAGAAATGATGAATTGAGAAAATTGAGATCTGAAAAACATTTGAGTAAAAGCAGACTGTAGTGATTGATGATTTAAAAATCTGAATGGGCATACTAGATGACATGTTGCACTTGCACTGGCTAAGTTTTTACATTTTAAACATCTAACTAAAACCAATACTAGTTTAAAATATGGTATTGGCATTACTTGAGTTTATCAAGGGACCAGTAGTGTGTGGCTCCATTCTTCAGGTCCTGAACCTCTACGGCCACCACGGTGTGGGGGAAAGGCCTGGAGTCACGCTCTTTCTCTGGCTCTGGTGACAGTAGCTCAGGGGGAAGCGGAGAGTACAATGTGTCCGTCAGCAAGACAAACTGGAACTGGACCTGAAGAATGGGAGAGGTGGTTGAAAAGGTAAGAATAAAACATCAAGCCAAGTCAAGAAAAAAATAAGCATGAGAATCCATTCTGACTTCCTGATCCTGACTTAAAACTCTGAACCTCTATTCGAGATTATTTTTGTCATTAGTTCTATTTAACTGCATATACCTGGGTGGAAAAGTCAAACAAATCTGTTCCATGCTTCATTTTGTGGCCTCTCTCTTTCCAGAATCCTCTTGGGGCAAAATGCTAAACTAATTAACAACCCTGGATATAAATTACAGACAGAAAAAAAACCTGTCCTATGACCCATCTCCATTATCAATCATGTAGAGCCTAGAACTGGACGAGAAGATAAAGCACACTAGTCTCCTGATAGGAAAGGCTGACCATAGAGACCAGCTTTTGAAGTGACAATGAGTCAACAACCCCGCTCTGGGTGATGTGAAGGATTACCTTGTGCACAAACATACATTATGTTTTAAGTTGAGTTTCCAGTTAAATAAATCACTAGCATCAGACTGGGCTGCAAAGAAATCTAAGTCAATCTTTCACGAGATCATCATTCTATCACATTGTCATCTCGCTTCACAGTTGAACATCCCAGAACCCGATGCTCAATGGCTGTAAGGGTGGTTCACCTCTGTTAATGTGGCTGCCAGGAAAGTATGGGATTCAAGGAACTACATTTAGGATTACTAATTTACATCTTCTTTTACACACAGGTTTCATTCAGCTTTTAACATCACTCCTTTAGAAAGTCTCCAAATGTTTTTTTTCCTTCCATATTTTAAAATTAATTTATAACTCTTTTGTTTTGTGCTACACAAATTAAGTTCATAATTTTTTCCTTTACACTCAAAACTGGAAAACCCACCTTCAACCAATGCGAAATTAAGATTAAGTAAACTGAAATATAATTTTTGCCTACTTTCTTCTTAAGCTCCACACTAATGGCGTTGGCTTCCTTCAGGTAGACGGCGTTTCCCCACAGCTGGTCACGGAGGGAGGTAAACTGATGGTACCTCCACTTCCTGAAAGCCCACTGAGCCAACTCAAACTCATGCTGAGTCCACGGCACTGCAGGGAGACGGGAGACACAGGCGATGTTATAACACACAACGCACGCACGCACTATTAGTATGTTTTAATTCAAAGGAATTAGCAGATACTGTCCTTATGGACTAGTTTGACTTAGTACCTTGAATGTGTAATTAGTATGGAAATATTAACTGATTTTAATTAATGTGAATGAAGTTGATATTACATTCTTCTGATTATAAAACAGGAAATACTATACGCACATCCCAGAAGTCTAGGCTCTGGACAGAAATGTGGAAGAAAACGTACAATTTTATTTATATATTTGTTGGGCTTAAATAGATGAAGTAAAGAAATATCTGCATGAGTAAAGATTTACAGTACACACCTTCCTCTTCCTCCTCCTCCTCCAACTCTTCTTCATCAGGTGTCTCAGCTACCAGAGAAATAGTCTCCACCTGTTTCTGAAGTTCCTGCAATTTGCTCTCGTACACCTGGACACCAACACATAGGGACGAGGGAAGAGAACATGGACAATTCTCCATCAGCCGCAACAACCGTTGAATTTAGCTACTAAGTACAATAATACGCAGTATTGTGTTGGGATAACTGTACAGTCTCCACTTTGCAAGTCCATACAACCAGAGTTGTATTTCAACATTAAAGACAAGTACTGAAAACTTTGGTTACTGGTCCAAATGATGAATGGATACATTCAGCTGGATGTGTAAATAATTCAATGTGACAAGAAAGTGGGTTACAATTACCACCAATGTGTAATGAGATTAATTCTGGACCGTTTTTCTTTATACTGTATATTTCCATACCTGTAACGAAACATTACATATTAGGGTGTTTCTATGTACTGCATATACTGTATTTAAAACACTAGCAGTGAAAGCTATTGATGACTTGAAGATCTGTGAGGATAACATTTATTACAATCAATAATCCCATGTCTACTGTCGTTAAAAAAACTGAAGAAATAACCAAAACTAAAAATCTGAAATTGAAGACATCTGTTGAAGAAAAAAAGTATAAAAAGTTATTATATTATTAATAATTTCCATTTTCTATATACTAAAATTAAGCAGATAGCCCAATTCTTGAGCCAATGCAATGAATGAAAAACTTTCACATTTTGAAAGGATTTTTTTCTGAAATTAGTATACAATGTTGTGGAAATTAAACTTCATGAAACAATAAAATAGGTTATATTCCGAGAGAAACAGCTGGAATGGAAGAGGGGAGGAGCTGGTAGAAGCTAAGTCAACTGTAATCCAATGAGGGGCGCCATCCTCATCATCAGAGCAGGACAGGCTGTGGTTACGATGACCTCATCCTGTTTGTTCAGTGTTTTCTGGGAAGACAATGCAGCCTTTTCATTCGTCATTAAACGCCACCCTGCTGAAACTCTACCAACAAGCTAAAAGCTGAATTCTCTCCATTCAAACGATTGGAAATCCGAAAAGCAAGTTTTACTAAATGTAGTTATCCGCATGAAGCTGCTATTTTAACACAATGTGTACCATAATGTACCATGTGAATACAGTATTTAAAAACATGAATATTTCAATTCACAAATGATAAAATATGGCATTTGATTAAAAAAAATGGCAAAGGCTAATTTTAATGCCTAAAGTCATGTTAATGGAATGAGGTACAGTAAATGCCAACTAATCCAACTTTCATCCCCATCCCATGTGCAAGTATATGTGGAACATTGTCATGATGTAGTATTATATGATGACAGTAACAAAAAAAATTGCTAAAAAGGCTTTTTGCAACTTATAGGGACAAATGTCTGTGGTTCAAGCTTTAAATTTAATTTTTTAGAAATAAAAATGTAAAAAACTGTATTAAGCATTTACAAAGCCTTTAATCTGACCGAGGTGTTGTATAGTGTCTCACATGGTCACTGCTGTGTAGTGCATACTAGGGCTGAATGATTTGGAACACAAAAATATCTAATTGTGATTATTTTGACTGATATTGCAATCGTTATGATTCTCAATGTTGAAGGGAATGATAATTTTTGCATCATTATTCCCATTTTCATTGAAAAATATATTAAAATGATCATGGTGTGATTTTTTGCAAGGGTCTGTATCAAACAAAGATTTTTCTTAAGTCTGTCAAATAAGATTTGTAAGCCAGGACATCGCTGCTGCATCACCACAATATTTAATTCAGAATGATATTTGACATTAATTTTGCCTTTAAAAAATATTGCACCTCCTGCAATTTGGATATTGCACTAGTCCATATTGCAATTTTGATTAATTGTTCAGCCCTAGTGCATACATGCAGAGATCAGATTCTGTCCATAAAGTGATGTATTGGCAGTGAAAAACAAATACCACCCATGTATAACAAATAATTGCACTTAGATCATGTAATTTTATTTCAGTCATACTTCGAAAATATTCCAGCAACACATGGATTCAGTATATCCTTACTTTGTTCACATATACACTGCATGTTTGCACAAAGTGCTTGATTAAGGAGCAACACAACTTGGTACACAGCCACAGTGAGGCACTCGATATTGCAGATTCAAAAAGTAGACGTACAACACTCAACAGACACTTTGAGTTGAGACCTAACACAGACATATGTATATTTCAAAAGAACAGTACGCTGTCCATTTGATGTTGTATACTTTCCAGCTTACCTGGTTGCCATCAGCACCAGTGCATATGTTAAATAACATTCTTTAATGGAGCATTTATTAGGGAGGAAAAAATGTAAGCGCATGCAAAAATAGTCAAAAGACATGAGCCATAAGGTAGAGACTAGACTTGCATATGTCATTATATGATTTGGTTTTTGTTACAGCATAGTAAGGCAGAATATATACTGTCAAATCTAATAGTATAAAACACAGAAAATCATTTTATCATTCTTTGATAGTCCTCAAAGTTCTCTTCCATGCTGCTGAGTGTCACTGTTTCTCTAAAATTATTTGAAAGCCATCTGGTAATTAAATGTTATAGTTAAGGAGTTATTTTAAAGCTACGGATGCAGCAAGGAAAAGACAGATTGACTTGCAGACTTGCTGCTAATTCAAACAAGCATCAGCTAGAGCACTAAGGCAAAAAACTGACTGATTTCATAGACCATCACTCTGATAGATCTATCCAGTTGCATGACTATGTGGCTCATTTGACATGGATAGTTCTCCCAAATAACATTATGCAAAGACTTCAAGTCTTTGTCCTCCCCCCCAACATTTCTTAAGGCAATTCTTTGGGAGCCATGACAACACTCTGTAGGACATCCAATCGAAAAACACCGAGAACTCTGAGGTTCCTTAGTGAACCACAAACCCAGAAAGTAGTTCCATAAAATGGAAATCAAAGCTCAGTTCAAAGCTCATGATGTCTAGTTTATACAGAAAGAAGCAGGAAATGATTTGGAACTTTCAGGACTGGTAACAGTGACACTTTCAAATAGATACAATTTTGTGGAACTTTATCTTATAGTAAGGTTCATCTCCTAAAGTTTCAGCATAGCAACCTTACATTTGATAGGGTCTTTAGTAAACTAAATAAAATGTGAGTAGTTTGTAAGGTATATTTAAAATAAAAACAGTTTTAGGAATAGGGTAACCTATTGCTTAACATTAGTGTCCTCACTAACTAATTATTCATGACTTCAAGAAGTGCAAATTACTGAAATACAAGTAGGTGGCAGTTACATATTTGAAATTAATCTAAAAAGAAAGAAAACAAAAAGTTTGGGATCAAGCGGCTTACTAAGAATTTCAATACATCAGTATGTTATTACTTAAGTTAGTTGGTTAGGTAAATTATGAAGTTTACTTTGCAAATTTTAGCTGAAACCTTGTGCATAAGTACTGAATTAAAAAGAAGGGAAAGAAAAATTTAATATCAAATGCACAGCAGGATTAATATGGTTAGTGCATAAAAAGGCACTTTTTGAATACCACTTTCTTTGACAAATATTTCAGTCTATTTAAAAGGCAGTCACGCAATTGACTAGTGCATCAAGTTATTCCATAATTAATTTGAAAATGTCCAACATCATGGTCTTTTGATTCCAGATCTAGGCCAATGGTAATTTATGAGGTACAACACAAAATGTAAAACTGATTATTCCATCCCAACATTCAGTTACATGGTATATAGAAATAAATAAATATAGTGTTTTTAGGTTCCTAATTTGGGCTACAACAGCAACAACAAAAGTCTCGATGAAAATTAGACACTTCAATGCGTTTATACTGTTGTGGCTAAAAACATTCATGATAAATGAATAGTAAAATGGCACAGATGTAAACTCAGAAATTCAACCATGAAAATAATTTGGCAAATCAAAGCGTGATTGATGAATTGTCACACATGCTGAAAAATGAGGAGAGTAGGCATAGCATGTCTCTTCTGAAAAAAGCAGTCCCTTTATCATCTGTTGGCTTCAATTCCTTATGACAGCTCTCCAAATGCTAGTGATGACAGCGCACACAATGTAGCAAAAACTGATAAAACGGCATATATCATGGAGGATGATGATGATAAAATGTCTTCTTATAATACAAACAATACTTTTGGATCAACCAATAACACACTGATCAAGTGCAAAAGTCGGTTTGAGCTGTTTGACTCACATGATTCTGAGTTGTTGTGATCTGTAATGTGTTTGCCTACTACAAGTATATCAGACTAGTTCCTCATTTCACAAGTCCCACTCAGACTGCTGTCTCTCTGCTGGCTTTTAGATTTGGAGCAGACATTTGCCTGCGCATTCGCGGAGGTGCACGAAAGGGGATTGGATGGTTAGCGTGGTCAATGGGATGGTATTGCTGGTAGCCATTGAATCTGCCATCTGTATACATCATGCTATCATAGTGGAAAGGTTGTTGTTGATGGTGTGGCTGGGGATGTGCTTGCTGGTTCTGATGGTGGCGGGGCTGGTAGAAAGCTTGCGTGTGCCTCCTGTTGCTTTCAGACTGCTGCAGTGACTCCATGGAGCCAGAAGGCCGCTGGCGGTGATTAAAAGAGTTGCTGCGGCCTCGTTCATAGGGCTGCTGGTTCTGGTTGTTCCTATAGTTATGTCTGTGACCCTGGCTTAAACCTTGCTCCAAGTCTTTGCTCCTGCGTTGGACTGATGGGCTTGGCAGTGGGGGAGTGACTTGGATTAGTGAAGCGGCCATCTTTTCTCTAGACTGCGGGCCTTCTCCAGCCTGGCTTTCTCCCTCTTCTTCCTCTACAGCTTCTTTGGGCACCTTTAGCTCAATGACCTGCTGATCTGTAATTATGATATGAGTACCGGGACTCCATGAGTTGCGGTGCTTAGGGTTGCTTTTGAAGGGGAAGCGCAGCTTGCGGTCTTCTGGGGGTATAAAGCGATGTGGTCCGGTCTGCCGGCGGAGCTGCTTGGAGATCTCTTGTTGCTGAAGGTTCTTCAGGCGTAACTGCTCCTGACGCATCCAGCGCATGTGGCCTCGCTTTAGGGTTGAGTCATCTCCTGTACTTTGGCCTGTTTGTGAATCTACATCCTCTCCATCAAGCTTTTCAGGCAACGGAGGTTTTCCTTCTCGAGGGCTTGGAGTTGTGGCAGCACTGGCGGCACAAGTAGAAGTGCCTACAGCAGGCTTTTCTTGGCTCTCTGGGGTGATGAGTGGAAGGACCTTTTCCATTTTGACCATCTTGTTCCTGAGAGCACGGATCTCCTCATCTTTCATGTTATTTTGTTTCTTCACCTCGTGCAAGATGTCCTCAAGTTTATCAATGTGCACCTTTAGGTCATCCATAACAACCACTCCTGCTCGAGGTCCATTGGTTATAAGATCCTCAATGCGCTCATCACCAACCCCTACAGTGTCCCAAACATCCCGAGCCACTGCCCTCCACGAGTCCCGCTCGTTGGGGTCCTTCTTACTGTAGCTAGCACAAAGCTCCTTCATCTTTACAATGGCCAGGGCCTCGATTTCCTGCCGTGTGTGGCGGAAGTCATTGAGCGCTACTTCATAACAAATTTCTTTGACTGCCTGAATCTTCAGGTCAGAGATGGTCACCCACTTGGAGTCCTTGGTGATGCGGCGCCGCTGAGGGATCTGGTACATTTTAACTGGCTCTCTTATCTTCCCACTGCTGGGTAATCCACACTTTTTCACTATGGTTTGTAGCTTGCTGGGGGGCAGCTTTTCCCTCAAGGAAGTGATCAGTCTCCAGCTCTCTTCACAAGACCTCTTATCTGAGTCATCCCCACTATCAGAGTCTCCATCCTTGAGAAAACAACACAGGAAACAAACCAAAGGGTTCCCAAAAAAAGGAGAAATTAAAATGGGAAATGAAAGAGAGAATGAAAGGATGGCTTTAAAAAAAAGAATGAATAAAAGGTATGAATATGCAACATGGGAACTTCAACCAAGTTAAATCTGAATATAATGTCAGCTTAGACGTGGTTCAGAATTTTGAGATTTAGGATATTTACCAAAGATGACTATTACACTGTAATTATGTTATCTTTAAATATTGGGCATACATCATTACTGTAAAAGATGTATGGCATCATGCAGAACCCAGTCATCCAGAATCATGTTCAAAATAAAGACAGAAAACAAATAAAATTCCAACAGTGGCTTCCATTGACTTTCTTGCTTGTCAGTTTGTCATTCGTTATATTCACTCCAGTGAAATAGTGATATGAATAAATTCATATTGATTTAAACATTCACTTGTTGTAAAAACTAGGCTTTTCACATCTCAGTTTTAACAATATTGTTCCCAATGTTGCATATTGATATTAAAAGTAAAGGTAAAGCATGTCTATCATGATTAGAAAAGCAATATCAAAATAGAGGATTGTTGCTGATTGGAGCACTTCTGTATTGTTTTGTGATATTCCTCTTCTTAATTGAAAATTTTGTGATTTGAAAGCTGGATCCCAAACATGCTACAGTGGCATGCATGTAGATGGATTTTGGAGCTTTCTCCCTTTAGTCCAGAAGGTTTGAGTGGCTTTAGTATTAGCAGTGAGTTAGAAGACAGTGTTCTTGCAGTTGATCAGAAAGCCAGTAGAGAGAGGAGAGGCAAGAGTGAGGGTAAGTATTAATCCACTACAAGAAAGATGTTAGTTGGGGGAAAAAATGCAGTTTCTCATTTTGTTTGTAGACAAAGTACATTACAGATCACAACCATTTGGTACAGATAATTTAGGTCTTGTGTATGATAGTGTATCTATGGCTAGAATTGGACATGTTATGTTGCTTGGAGTCTGAACCCTTATGCCTGTAGCTCTGCACATAAAACCATGGAATATGGAAGAGGTCTGTGATTCACTGATTCAACTGTAAGCAGTGATAACTCTGTTGTTGAGCCGTGCACTCAGTGTGCTACACAGATGCCAGGTAAGGCTAGCAAAGAGAGGTAGCCAAAGAAGTCAATGAGAAACCACATTGTCACTATCTGTCAAAAAACTACAGCAGGAATTTGTGTTATCACAATGCATTGTACATGTCAGCAACTGCATTGAAGAGATGAAACTCAGGATAAAACAGAGCAAGAAAACTAGAGTAGAAATCTAATCCAAGCAAATCAACAGCCACTTCAAAAGCTGACTAGCTCAACAGCAAACACTGCAACTTAGTCCAGAACCAGTACTGAATGAGTTAAGAAAACATGCTATTAACATGAACCATGCAAAAGCAGCGTCACCTTATACAAACAAGGCAATGTGTTTCAATGGGTTACTGACCAATATTCAATACGTTTTAAATTAATTTAGATCTTAATATCAAATCAACTTTAGCTGTAAGTTGCTGTTTTGCAAGATTCAGATCCACTATAGAAGACACAAGAAAAAGTGAAAACAAGGATTTGGAAAAAGGGAAAGCTTTACAATCTAAGTCTCGCTCAATCAAATTGCTACAGAAAAACTCAAGGGAGACGAGTAAAAGCTCATCCGTCTCAAACCAGAAAACCTTCCATGCAAAAAGAACAGACATGCGCCAGGAGTAAAAGTGTGATTCACACATCTCAAAAGTGTCAGAGTGAAAATTAGTACTAGTAAGATTTAAATGGACCGAGTGAAACTATCATCCAAAAAACTAAACCTAGCTTTCCAATTGTAATTGACCAAAGGAAATCCATGCTTTAACTTTGAATACCACTTCCATGTCATTTCACTCAAAATCACACACAAAATATCACAAATAAGCTGATTCAATCAGCTGCCTTTAATTATAACTAACTTTCAAAAAGCATGAAATAAGTTATGGCTTAATATATATTAAACCCACTCTGTAGTTACTACTTACTTGTCTACAACTTCTAACAAGATGATTTACAGAAAACAGAGTCCATTAAATTCACAAAGTGGGTTTGATTAAATTCCAGCTTATTTGAACTCACCAGTCGCTGCTGCTCCAGAAGTTGGTCTGCTTCTTCCTTCTCCTTTTTGTACAAGATTTCCATCTCAGTGAGCCTACATAAATAAGTAAAATATATTGTGAAATACATCACACAATTCATGATATAGTTTAAAATCCATATTTGAAACCCAACAAAGTCAGACTACTGACACTATTAAAGGTTCATTTAAATATAGCCAACAGAATAGATTGTGCACCTTTTTTCCATCTCCTGCTTCATGTCGATGCCCTGCTTCTCCAGAAGCTCTCTCTGAGCAAAGGTCCAATCCACCGGCTCCACAGGGGTTTCGGCAGTTGGCGTTTTCTCCCTTTCAGCTCGGGCCTGTTCTGGGTGGTTGAACCGGAACACGTGGTTCTTTCCCATAATGATACGGTTACCTGAAAGAAGATGGGGAAGAAATAAGCATGGAGAGCAGGACATTAGCAAAGACATTGTTCCTTCTCCAAGCTCCAACTTTTGTTTGACCATGTTTTTATTTTTTTAATTTTAGTTAGAACATCACAAGGGGTGTTATCAACTATATTGTACTATGATTTATGAAGCCCCAGGAAAAATCCCATTATATGAATTCAATTATCTATAGTTAATAGAAAAAACAGTCATCTTATGTTGGCCTACAGAGATAATACAAATATTACATTTACAACTTTATTTACAAAAATAAGATACCCGAGCGAAGCTGGATTGAATCCTCAACGCGCTTGCCGTTGACGTAGGTTTCTGATCCCTCGCAGGGCACCAGCATGACGATAACTTCAGCAGAAACACATCAACCAATCATCAGTGACTCATTCTGAAAAGCTCATCATCATTCATTTTTAAATGGACAAAAGGACAAATATCTAACCCAGTGTATGTAGTGATTACTGACATTTAAGGGATAACTGTTTCCATTAGCAACAGAAGATGAATCTTGACTCTTGATATGTATGCACCAATATCATCCACTGACAAAGTGCCTAGGGTTGCTTTTGCAGGTATTTAGGGGTTACAGGTATCAGTCTTTAAATTAGAGCAAAGAAATTATCTATCAACTATACTATCAACTCTCATATTCAATACACATTCGCCAAGGCAAACAAAAGCAAGCAAACTCGTAATATGGTGCCTCACCATTTCCATTGGCATTCCTCTCGCTGCGGAAGATGCAGTGCTCTTCCTTGATGTGAGCTCCACTTAAAACAATGTCCTGTCGTCTTTCAGCATCAGCCTGACCCACCCTGAAACAATCAGAGAGGCCATTTTGAGAGAGTGAAGTCTGCCCTCTGATTGTATTGGCAGCAATTTCGTCCAAAAGTCAGCAGCAGAAGTTAAATGGAACCTTTAAACCATTACGTTTAGAAGGCAACACTTCTAAAGCACTAGAGGTTCTTTTGTCTGCGATTCGGTCATCTATTATTGTCCCCCTGAGGTGCGGTTGTAACAAAAAACTCAACAGGAATAGTCTCCTGAGGGGGCCAAAAGGACAAAGAGGGGAGGAAAGTTACTTTAGAAAGCGAAACTTTTTGTGATCAGTCACTCAGTGGCAGATTTTAAGCCAGTTTCCTCTGACTCTGTATTCCATTTTTCCTCTTTTGATGTTAAGCAAGACAAACTTTCAGAGTAGTAGTAGTAGTAGTAGTAGTAGTTCAGAGATACTGCCTGGAAAAAAATTAGAACCTTTCTACATTCTCTGCAGCATTTCAATGTCCTCAGGTTTTGGTTACCTTGTAATTCCATCTTTGATGTAGTAGAGCAGACACTCTGACATGAGAGGATCCTCATTCAGGTTAACCAGGTGTGGAGTCTACAGATGAAACATAAGAGGTAGACAGTTTACCAAAAAAACATTCCTAGGATTTCACTACTTTCATCAATATTCAGCAGTGCCGAAAGTATACCAACACTAGAAAAGTTGATGAAATAGAAATGATGATGACCTGTCAGTGATACGTGAAATTGTCACATTGACACAGTGCTGACAGCTCTACAGTCTGATACATCACAGTACCACTACAAATAATGCTAGCAGCTACTCCAACAAATCACCAACCTTTTTGGGGGAAAACACCCCATTAAAGTCTGCATAAAGATCACAAGGCTTCTCAATGAAATGCTAACCCATGGAGTGGCAGTGAGTGAAAGGAGAGAAAAAAAATGAATGGAAGGCGTATGTAAAAAAAAACAACAACAACCAAAAACTACATCAATTAGCAGTGGAGGGGGTTTAAACATGTCTAAAGAAGCATTCATTTTATTTTTATTTTATTTTATTTATTATTTTATTTTAAAGGGGGGAATTTTCTGAAACCACAGCTGATCTAGTGACAGCAACACTGAACAGTCAGCGATTAAAAGATAACAAATCTATTTTTCTTCTGACAAGCGTACAAATACATCTCCTGGTCTTTATGTTGCACTTCTTCTATTGGAAGACGCTGGAGAGGTAAGGAGAGTGAGCGGAATGCACCATTGCCTGTAATTTAATAAGCCTCAGCGCTAATAGCTAATAGCTCTAAGGAGCTGAAGGAAAAGTTTGAATAATCTTCTCAGAGCCAAGTATTATATTCAAAGATAAACCTTAATTCAAGTGGTCTGAGTAAATGTAGTACACAAAATGCAGATATATGCAACAGGTGCAGTAACCTTGAGGGAAAAACTGCACATTTATGATGTGAAATCACTACTAAAGACTAAACTAAAACTCATCTAGTGAAGGAAAGGAGAGTTATCTGCTAATTCAATTAAACAAACCTTCTTGGTGGGAAGACAATCAAACTGCTCATCAAATGTCCCTTCGTAGCTAAACTGAGTATGTGAAGGAAGCAAATAACAGAGTGGAAAGACAAACAAAATAATAAAGTGATGGGAAAAAGACAGTGACGGTACAGGGAGGGTTCTCATGGAAAAAGATAACATGGGAAACAGAAGTGAGAAGTGATGGGTGGAAGGGTGTGCATCACCACCCATGGGACACAGTCCCCTGGCATCTGTACTTGTGTCTCATGTCTGTTCTACCTTTTTAGGAGAGAAGACCCCCAAAGTGCCACCATCTTCACGGATTGCCACACCCATCTCTGCAAGCAAGGCCTCCCTGTATTGAAGGAAAAACATTTGTCAGAAATAAAACTTAAAAAGACGTGCATGTTGCACATATCTGCGAAGAATTTCTGCAACAGGGAAACACATACATCTACATTTTTCAGCAAAGAGCCTTCGTGTTGATAAGAGAAAGAGGATGCGAAGTGATGATGTGAAATGTAAGTGATTTGGGGAATGACAACAGGCAGAGAACAGCACTGGTGAGACTCAATGGACAGACACTAACATGGTTTATGTCTGCAGCCACAGATGAGTGGATAAAGGGGGAGAAAAGGGTGTGAGAGGGGTGTTTGTGCAGCGGAGTGTGACGACAGGAAAATGGACAGATGAGTGCAGATGAAATGAGACAGATAGGTGAAGAAAGTGAGACAGACAGCACAGAGGGGTGAAAAGACAGAGACAGAGTTATGGGGGGTTCTCGAACACTGACAGGACACAGACGAATTAAAGGAGGGGTGGAGGCACACGTATGACAAACATCTACCCCTTGAAAGGTAGAGGTAGGAAAGCCAATACTGACCTCTCCATTCGGATTGCCTCTGTCTTTCGCAGTTTCTCTTCCCAGGTTTCATTGAGCTCGGCAATGATTTTTTCTGATTCCTGAACACCAGAGGCAAAGTGTGAGAAAAACACAACCAGTGTAGCGTAATCTTACTGTAACCATTAGTGCGTTTAGCTCAGTAAAAACAGGCACATACAGTCTGGATTCAAGAGATTTAATTTGTTACACTAGAGACAAACATGCTTGCTTGGCCAAGTTCATATTCTTTCTTTCATTAAACAAGTTTTGAGTCAGGCATAAAAACAGGTAACATACTGCTCTAATTATTACGACTAATACACCATTACTTTATTAGCTTCACCTCTGATAATGTTGCTCTAGTAATCCAGTACAGTTGCTGAGCTGGTTGTTTATACTTTGAAAGCAGTGAGGGACAGTTCTTCTGGGTATTGATCTATTCTGACATTTGTTACTGTAAAGGTTTAATAATGCACTATATAGTCATCTTAGTTTAATGTCAAAGTGAATTATGTTTGGCAATAGTAACAAATGATGTTAGCTGATAAGAATTGTAAAAATCTTTGTTTCTGTATCACCTACATAGCTGCAATCAAAGAATGTTAGTATTATATGCCTCACTATTAAAGCTTAAAGCCAATGAGACTTGGTCCAATTTCCTCCGTATCTGCGTTGGTGCTTGACGTCATTGGATGACAGACAGACTGGGCACCATGGTTGCCATGGAAACTGCAGCCCCTCATGGTTGGCTGTTGCAATGCTATGTGCTCCCTTATCAACAGAGTGAGAGGTCTACTGCGAGTGTGAGCGAAGTAAAGCTTAGAGGCCACGTGAGGACAAGCAAAGCGTGTTTTGATTAAAGGCTATGTGTGGGCTAAAGTTCAACAACAGCCATCTTGACATTAACTTCTAATTTACTGAACAAATATTAAATCGTGTGCTGCGTGAGGCTTTTTATTATAAGTTGGTATGATTTTTTTTTAAACTCTGAATCGGTTTGTCGTTCACAGATTTTTCAGTGTTTTGGAAGGATGCACCTTCTACAGTTACTTAAATATATAACTAAATACTGCAGCCCTCAACTACTATGGGATCTTTTCAAATATTTAATAAAAGTGACATTTTCTTATGCAATTTGAGAATGTGAGAAACAATTATTAATATATATTAATTAACAATTGTATGCTTATATTATTATTTTAATAACCATCAACAAGAACTAAGGGAAACTCCTCCTGTGCCACACACTTGTGGTAAATACACATGTATCACAGCAGGAAGTGGAGAAAATATTGATAAGAATATACAGATACAGAAGAGTAGCCAGAGGAAGAAATTAAAACAGTAATTATGTATTTATAATTATGAATGTGTTTTAACCATGTTTGCACACCTTGGGGCAGCTTTTAGCTCTACTGAGGGCATGTTTAAAAAAGGTAAGTTAAAAAAAAAAAAAAAAAAAAAAAAAAAGGACTTAAGTTAAAGATAAAAGTAGCCAAACGTTGAGGGTCTTAGCAGAGTGGGCAGATAGCTATGGGACTCTTCCTTTCTCTTAGCACGAAACATAAGTGTCACCAAACTTCTCTCTTAACATAAAACATAAATGTGATTTGACTACTGCAGTCTACACGGGCTAACTTTACCTTAAGTCTTTCGATAGCCTCCTCTCCCCCAGGGGTGGACATGATCCGCTCCTGAATGCTGGTGACTGACTGAAGGCCCCCCTGGCTGCACAGTAATCCAGAGGATGGTGAGGCTGTCAAGGAACCAATAGGGGCTGTGGAGAAATGGCCAGGGCGTTGATTCTCTGAGGCTATCAAGTATCTATGCTTATTGTTCTGAATGTCTTTGAGGTCTGAGCCAACAGCAGGAGAGAAAGAGGGAGAGAGCACAACACAGAGAGAAGTGGGATAGGCCCAGGGCAGGATAGGGGAATAAACCACATAAAACGGTGGAACCAAATATCAAATAGGAGGAGAGAGAGGAGAGAAAGAGATGGGGAAAGAGAAAGGACAAAGGGGAGGGAAGACCAATGTAAGACACAAGTTTTACGTCAAAGGGTTAAGACAAACACCCAACATAGTGGTCAGCTACAGAGAGAAACAGTTTTCACTCCAGGTGGTTTACAACAGTCTGCTTGCACCAACTCTTCCAAAGGGCTGTTTTAATGTGGGGCAGAATTACAGTGCAGAGCAATTAACTCTGAGCACTTCATTTGCATTTGTCTTGAATGAGAACACACTGTGTGAAAACTGCTATCAGTGCATCAACTACAGGATGGGAGGGGGATGGAGACTGTAAGAGGGTCCAGAGGGAGGACAGATGAGGGTCATTGATACATGCTGCCAAAGTTCAGCCTGCAGTTGAATAGTCTCTCACACACACACACACACACACACACACACACACAGCAGTATCACTAAAGGTCAGGCAGCTCATGTCAATATAATGGCCTCAAGGACCTCTGAGACAGACTATGCCTTCTAAGAACGAAATAAAAAAAACAAATGTCCAATAAAAGTAGAGCTTAAATTATTTGGGAGGTGTTGACATTTGTGGCCAGTTGACACTGGCATTATAATCATATTTCACAACACCCAAGTGCTGAGCCACTCAACTTAACTAGTATGTAGTGGGATAACAGCAACAAAATGTATGATTTTACCCTGGCTCGGGAACTCAGGTTAAAACAAAACATTTACTTATTTATTAGTGCAAAAGGGCAAGAAAGAGGAGTTATTAGGGATTCCTGAGAATACAGCAGAGGGCACACTACAGTAGCAAACTAACTATTCAACACAAACTATCATAGCACATTAGGCTAGTCAACTTTGTATACACACAGTACACCTCATGTGTGGCTACTTAAAAATTTAAAATCATGCACCTTTCCGACTGTAGCTCTGAACCTCAGTTTGAGAACTGAGAACTGAGAACATTCTAAAGATTTGAGCACTGTCACCTGCAGCAGATGGTTAGTAAAGAAAAAATAAAAAGCAGAAAGACCATTGTCAAGAAAAGAAGCTTGAGAAAGTGAGTAAAAGGCAGATAAGAAAACTGTGTGGGTGCCTTGCGGGTGGGGAAGACAGACGAGCTATTCTTAAAGTAATGTTTCTAAAAGGGACATTTCTAAAAGTTACTTGTGATACAGTTTGATTGGAGCCTGCAAATAGCTGCCTCACCCCCACATTCAAGCGCAAAGCATGCTAACCTAATGGCATGCTAACCCTCGGCAAATTCAGCACACCTGCGGAAGCCTTGCATTTTTAAGTCTCCTATTAAGCTTTTGCTTTTTTTAGCATTTACATGCAAAGCTGGTAGCAGATTTAATATACAGGTAAGGGGGGCATAAGCAATGTTAGCTATATTAATAGGGCAAATTAATGACTACCACACATATACACACATTTGATTCCACTTCCTGGGCAATCATCCCCCATAGGATCAACTGAGGGGAAGCAGGAAAAGATGAGAAGGGTCAGAGGTCAGCACCAGTAGAATGAGAAGGAAAAGGTTACAGACATTTCTTAGTGAGCTGGATGACACCCATAACGAGAATGAGGAAAAAAAATGTTATGGAATGACTTGTTAAGTGCCATTTCGTTAGGCATGATCTATGCACGCATTAGCAAGTAGACAGGTTATTAATCAGCAGATATTAGAAGTTATTAATGGGTGTATTATGTCCAATTTACTAGGCTATGAGCCATTACTCTTGTGTACAGCAAATCTAGTGTGCAGCTTTAAACTACCATTTGCGTTGTCAGTCAAAATCAGCCAAATATGCCAATTTATATTTTCATTAAATCATTTTTAATTGTACAGTATACAACCTTAAATATTCTAACAATGTAGTGTTCTGTAGTGCATATTATACATAGTACAAAATATGCTTTATACATTTTACTCTGTAAGGAGGCATAATAAACCAGTATTATATCATGGTAAAGAAGAATTTAAAGCTGATTCAAGTCCTTTTACTTATGTACTGGGCATGGATACAGACGATGAAAACAAAGATTGAAGGATTTAAAGAAATCAGACAGTGAAGTAGAAAGAAGATGTTGCTAGCGTGTGGTGGACCCTGAGAGAGAAGGTAGAAGCTGTGCCACTGCAGATAGCACCTGCTGTGATAGAATTAAACTCACTGTCTAGGATGTCTCCCAGGCCCTGGGCATGGAGCAGTTCCTTCAGTCGAGCCACTTCATCCTTCAGGTCACGCACCAGCTTATTGTTGGGATCCTCATTGATGACAGCATTGCATTTGATGTTCTTAGCTCGATCAGCATAGCTAAAAATCATAATAGTGATAAACGTTATTCATAGTTAAGGATTAACAATTAACTGGAATTATTTTGGAAGTTATTATCTATGTCCTGGATGGAAACCTTACCGGAGCGTGCTGAGAGTTTCATCATAGTTGATGTCTGCAGGACTGAGGGCAGCTACCATGGCAGTTCTTGAGTTTCCGCCTGACAACAAAAGACCAGTAAAGAGCTAAATTATATGATAATGTGGGTAAAAGGCCTTTTTTTAACACAAGATAGATTAGTATTATATTTATTTCAACAAGATGTCCACTGCACTTTACAGTACAAATGCTCAGCACATAATAAAACAGTACTTATTCCACTAATATAAGACTTCAGTATCATTAGACTAAACTGCATGTGTGCTAAGATCAAAGATACACCGTGCACCTCTCCTCTGTACATATCTGAAGAGGAGATGTGCGTGCTTGTCTAGTTAGGTTGAAATACAGTCTGCTGACAGTGTTCTTCTTAAATTGGCAGAGAGTAATGTACACTAGCTTCAGTCATTTTTTTTGTATCCCCACTTCATCTTACAGGATACAGATGGTTCAATTTGTCTTGCTGTCCAGGAATAAGGATTTTGCTACATAGTTTACAGACATAAATTCCACCACATTCAAGCGGTAAAGGATATTTAGCAGGTGATCTTAATGTTCATACCGAGGTTCTCCCTCAGCAGCCATGTCAGAACAGAGTCTCTGTACGGGATGAAGTCAGTCTTCTTCTTCTTCTTGCTCTGCAGTAAACAAACATTAAGTTGGCAGGTAGAAAGAAAACTGACAATGATGTAAGACTGTTTTAACACTAAAATTAGGGATGGCAGTTGAGACTGAACAATATTATGATGTACCATGACAAACACCTTATATGTAATGGACAAGAGTTATTTTAAAATGAGTAGAGGGCTGACTTAATTAGCTTTTGCTCTGGTGCAAGGATTGTGGCTTTTACTGTCCGTGGTGTCTAAAAGTACAGCACGTGATAAAATGGTGATGACAGAACACTGTGCTACGCAGTACAACTTCAAAATTGCAAATGACAAAAGGCTGTCAAATCTGCCTCATGGGAGGAATCGGAGGTTAGTCTTTGAGCTGTCAAAGGGTTTACCTTGATAGTACAGTTATCCTGTGTGGGCAAGCATTACAAGGACAAGACAAGAGAAAATATAAGGGCAGATATTACAGCATGCCAGGCTACAAACATTATTTCCATGAGAGGTTAAGTTGGAGAGGGTAAGAGCAAAGGACAAAAAGGAGAAGGAGAGAAAATACATAAATAAACAGAAAACACATACCACTTCAGCCAAGGCAGAGATAACCTTTCCTAACGTGGTGAGAGATTTGTTGATGTTTGCTCCCTCCTGCAACCATAGATAAATAGAAAAGAATATTATTAAAGAACCATCAGGGTAACACTAGTCAAATGTTTGCTAATGCTGTCAGTGATAGAGGGAGTCTTACCTTTAGCCTGGTACCTTTAGCTCCAGTGGAATCTGCTCGTTCACTCCCTGCCAAGTCTACCAGACTAATTTTACTGACCTGAAGAGGAAGTAAATGTATTTAAGCTTATGAATAGTTTACATTAGAATGATAAACTGAAAGATTTGATAATGAGAAAGATAATGAGAATATTACTGAAACAATGACAGCACTGACAACCGAATGCTCGATGGTGTTTTAAGCCCCCACCGTCGACTTCAAGGCACCTAACCCTAACCCTAGTGCCTTCCATCCAGCGCTGCCTGGAAGACGACGTTGGGGGCTTAAAACACCAAACACACAACCGAATAAAAAGTTCATGATGTTTTCAAAAATTTTCAAATAGTTTAAAAAAAAGTGTAAACCATTCTAAACATTAGGACATTACTGTGTCAAGTGAGATGCAGCAAGGCAGTAAAATGTGATGGAGTAGCTAAATACAATGGGCATTGTGTTTACAATAACACAATGGTCTTTGTCTCTGCCACAGTTAGAGGAAATGCTAAAGTGCAAAACTAAAATGGCGGTCACCACCGACTAAGAGGACCTTATTACATAGACATATAAGCCCAAATCAAAAGGAGCAAACTAAATAAATGGGCTGTAAGTAAAAACCAGTATGAAGAAATGCACCACCAACAGCACGGGATCAGAATCACTTATAAGTTATAAACACAGTTAAGTGTGAATAGATAATGATCTAATCTGAGAATCAGTAGATTTCTGTCTTTCTGGTCTCCTCTGACCTTTTCTGTGGAGAGATCTGTTTCGCTGTCATGTTTCTTCTGTGTGAAGACGATGGTAAAAACAGCATGGGACCTGCTGCTGGTCTCATTCATGTTGGTGGCAGCCACAGTTCTGTAGACGAGCACATATGACCATAGTTAGGAGATTTAAAAAAAAAAACAATATGAATGTAACACATTTTCCTGAGCACAATAAATCACTTTTAAATTATTCAGTATTATTAATGCTAAATTCATGGTCTTGGCTATTACTGGAGCTATCATCACCGGGTTTTACGCCTATTAGAGTGAATTGAGTCTAAGGGATTACTTTGAATGGTGGAGGTGAATTATAGTGTGTGGACACCAAACACAAAATCAAGGCACAGTCGGAGGGAGAGTCACAGGGGAGATACAGGCTTTTCACGCCATGTTCCAGAAATAAGCCCTCAGAGTCAGCACAGGAAGATTAAGGCAGAGTTCACTCCTCCCCGCAGGAGCTCTCGTGACACACACATACACACAGTAAAACGGACACACACACATCACATGCACTCATTTCAATAAGAAATACTCACTCCCTGCAATTTAAGAAAGGTTCTTCCTATGAAGAATCTCAGTTATCCAGGTCAAGCTGGACTTCTGGTTCTGGTCTCCTGAATATAACTAGCTGTTCCTTGACCAACACTGATGATCAAGCGATAAAAATCCATGTGATCAGAACATTTCCTGATTCCAAATTATTATCTTGCTGCCAATTTTCAGCCTTAATTCATTCATTTATTCTTCTGAGGGACGTGGGTTATCACATCGTCACAGCTATCACACCCACTATCACAACCCCTCCTTCCCATGATCCCGGGCCCAGCTGACCTGGCCTTGTTGCCTGCATCCATAAGGTCAGCGATGTCTGTGTAGGAGGTGACAGCTAGCTTGGACAGGTCCTCCACGTAGGGACCCAGTAGTGGATGCTCTCGCACTCGTAAATTCCCTTTGTTCTTAGGGTTTAGCAAATCCCGCACCCGCTCACAGTAGATCTCCATGTAACTGACCTAGAAACAATTGCAAAGGTAACAGATTATCAGTTAAGATTCCGCAGTGCATAATATAGAAAAGTAACGCACGCAAATTCATCTGTTTTTCCAGTTTGAAAAAAAAGGTGTATAGTTTAACTTAGGGATGCCCCCCAAAAGTCAAATATTAGTAGGCAACCCCTCGGTCGACTGACAGTCTTCGAGTAGAGCAGTCGTTTTTTTGTTTTTGTTTTTGTCAGTCTGTGTGCAGTGTACTTCTTTCGGATCCCAGAAGTAGCTGTAGTAGTTGTCCCGTCCGCTCAGTTAAGATGTCAGCGATGGGTACAGGCAGCTGTGGAACCGGACCCAGTGTGAGTATGAGTGAGATGGAAGCAGCTGCTGAAGGAAGAGAGGTCTTGCCCGATCAGCCTCTGAGATAGTTACCTTCTTTCTTTTCTTGGAATTGGTGAATTAACAGCTCACAGCAACTTAATACAATATATTCTCTGGATTTTGTTTGATATTATTGTTGTCAAAAATGTTGTTATCGAGTTGCCTGCTCTTAAAAAATCTAGCAGTTCAATAAAGCGTTGCTTGATACTCCATATAAAAAAAAGGAACGAATTGTCGAATATTCATATTGAACAGCCAAATCTGATTCAACTGACAAAATTTGGGTACAGCCCTAATTCGACTAAATAATCAGAAGGAATGTGCTGAGGAAACCCAGCATCTTTGAAGGTTCAGCCAATATGTGACTGATGTCTGACTATTACCAGATATACTGTTAGAAGGCTAGGAATGGTTCATTAAAGACAAGCCAACACAATAGTCAGAGGCAGGGGCTGAGAAGAAGGATTACAAGTGGTGAAGCGGTTTGAGACTCACCTCTACCGAGTAGGCAAGCTCCTCTTTGTTGCTCTCCTCATTGATTTTCTCAAATAGATCTTCACAGAGCTGAGAGGCAGAGAAAGACGATGTTTAGTGCAAATTAACAGCATGTGGGAAGGTGAGAGAGATTTGTGAATCAACAGATAAACAAAAACTATATATATATATATATATATATATATATATATTATATTATATTATATATTATTATTGAGTAAAACACAGTACGAGTGCCAGAAAGAATCAAAAGTTGGAAACAACATTGTAAGAAATATCTGACAAAAGGATGTTAATAGTGCATCCTGGGTTATAATCTGGCCCATGTCCCTTTCTCACAGTTTTCCTAAGGCGGTACAAGGGGAAGCGAGGACTCAAAACAGCTGGCTGACAGTTTAAAATGGTCAACTGATATACAGTACATGGGGATAAGGATATTAAGCAGGCAAACATTTGCAGAGAAAAAGTGCTATCTCATTACAAGAAATTTAAAGGTAAAGTTGCAGTCTGAACATTTCAGAGGTGGATTTGGTTTGGAAGTATGACAGGAGGGAATGACTGAAGAACTGGTAAAAACTGTTCTTGTCTTATAGAAAGTGACCAAGACTGAATCAGAGGTTGTGTTAAACATTCAGTGATCTATGTATGGTTGTATTAGACATTACTTAAAATACAGTGAGGAAAGTCTCTTCATCTTTGCTAGTTAGAAAGATGTATTGTAGAACAAACCATGGGAATGATTCCTTCCTGCCCCTCCTCTTGCTTGCCCATCATGGTGTAGGATTTGCCAGCTCCTGTCTGGCCGTAAGCAAAGATGCAGACGTTGTAGCCCTCAAATGCATGCGCCAGCATTTCCTTGCCAATATCATTGTACACAAGGTTCTGTGATGCAAAGCTGGGGTCTTCTGGCTGTAGGAAAGAGAGAGGACAGAGAGAGGACTTAAAATGTATAAACGTTTAATATTAAACTTTTGGTGTTTTAAATTGACATCGATGTATAATTATATTTAGATTTTCCCTTGTTATTGGTCAATATACTTGACTATGTAACAGAAATAAATTTCAAACTCACCGTAGTATGTGACCAGTAGGAGTAATCAAAACTGAAGGTCTTTGCTGGTTCCTTTGGGGCTTTGGGGTTGAGAATAGCTGTTTTGGGGGGGGGGACAAAATTAGTAATGTGGTTGATATAACATCTGGTTTCAATGTGAATATAAGACAACTACTCCCATTTCTTGGCAGATTCATCTACGTTAAGTTAATTCATTTATGATAAATCATCTGTTGAATTACTGGATTAAGATTTTTATTCCTTCTACCACCATTTAGTATCTAGCTTAAGTCATTGCAATGTGCAGTCATTTGAATTATGGCAGGGAATCTGTAACAAACTAGTCATTGAAACCCAAATTTGTATCCTGGCTAGATGAATGTGTATTTTTTTCTAGTTCTAGTTTAGAGTATCAAATCAAATAGTTTAGGTTTGTTTTCTAGTTATGGCACATTCGCTTTCTTTGCTTGCCAACTCGCTTTTTCTCACTCTTGGACTAGTTAGAGGGGTTGTTGCTTAAACATCAACATCTAACCAAACTCCCATCCCTCATTTAAAGAGAATATTCAAGTTTCTTCTGATCCTTCTCAAAAAATGGACCTTTCAGTTTCACAAAAAACTCTCTAAATGTACCCGATTAACATACTATATATTTTTAATCCTGGTTGTCAAATAGTGGATCTCTAAATATCCTTTTCTTCAATCAGATAATGAACAGTGATATATTTGGAACTAAAAGTCACATGAACCAGTGACGAATTATGAGCCATTGGCTTTTTTGAGAACAACTGTTGTGTCAACCTTTACCAAACATGCCATCTTTAATTGGTGTCTGAATTCATCATATGCAAACAATACAAAATTTAAATAAAAACATGTAGCCTACTCTCACTATACCACCTTCACCTGTATCTGCAAAAGGCAAGATGACACAATATTTCTGCACTACCCAGCCATTCTCTATAGTCTACACACAGGCATTTCTTAATGAACAAGAATCTGCTGCCATGCCTGGCATGTCACCCCTCTCAACCATGCTTGTGGGTACCCCTGGGACTAGTGTTCAAGCTTTCCACACTCTGCAGTAGATATGTGACAGAAAGAGAGAGGAGGAGATTAAGAAATGACTAGGATGTTTGTAGATATCCGTACCCCAGTTGTTCTACAAATCCCCCGCTTAAACAAAATGCATTTTTATTGACTACTGCCTTGCATTAGGGGCCAGTCCAGAGAGTTCGCTCAGGCTATACAGACAAACACATACCTCCACTGCCTGTACAGAGGGGGGAGGTGAAGAGAAGGGAGCGACAAAGAGGCTTGTGAAAAAAGGGTTTGAGGGACTAACTGGTGTACTAAGGGCCTAGCAACAATTCAAACGGAGCAACAACAGAAACAAAAGGCAGGGTGAAAGGAAAAACTGTGAACCTGCATCTTAGTAAGAACAATATATACTATGCATTTTCACTATGTCCAAGCAACTCTCCAGTGTGGACCACAAAGTAGTATTTGTTTAATGCAAATTCTGCACTTTGCTAATAGGCAAATTAAAGCCAGGTCTGGCTCCTCAACATGAGGGTGCTTGAGAGGCTTTTGCATCAAGATGTCCCAGGCAGAGTGCATAATGTGTTCAGAGGATTTCAGCACACTTATCAATAATGCAGGAGATGTGGAGAGACGCGAATTGGATATCACCCTCCACAGGTCACATGCTGACAGAAAAGCACAGTGTGTCCTTAGAAACCAGAACACTAACTGACTCATGCTAAATATGTGATGATTATAGCAGCTGCCATTGCACTGAAACCCAGGTAGCTACAACCTAGCACAGGTAAAATCAATCTTCAAACAGGTTAAGGTGTACAGGTGGAGTAGCAGCTTCCATATTGGGCACTGGAAGAGGATACAGCAAGACAGGTGGCTAAATAAAGCCCAATTTCACCTTTGCCCTGCCTCCAATGGGAAACTGGAGCCAGGGCATGAAGAAATGAAGGGGTATTTAAGTTACCAGGCAGTGCCCCTATTGCCCTTTCCTGGAACAATCTACAGTGGCTATTAATGAAGAGACAGTCTAATTCAGAGTCATTCAGTGTCAGCCAAATTCAATGTTAACTCAGCATCAAAAACAGAAAGATGATGAGACAGAGCCATGTGTGGGGCGTTTAGACAGTGGGATGCCCATGACAGGCCAGCGGACTGACGGTGATAATCTGGCCTTACTGGGAATCACAGCTGTGTTCTAGCAAGACAAGAAATGATATGAGCTTTCTAATCTCAGAGTCTGTCAACTTTCCTGGTTCAGTCATGGGCTCTCATCAGAGACCAGGATGGAAAAATGTACCTAAGCACAGCAAAGCTAAATGGTTGCAGATAGAGCTGGGCAATATGGAAAAAATCAAATATCACAATTTTTTTGACCAAATACATCAATATCGATATTGCGGCGATATTGTAGGGTTGACTATTGGTGCTTTCAGAAAATATTTACACAATGAGATTTTTTATAAATAATCATCAATAACTTGGATATAATGACTAAGTGGGTAAAGGCAAATAATAGAACATTAGAACAGTCTGGTAAGTTGAGAAATTACATTACTTTACTGTAATGTAGCCTTTAAAACCAGGAAAAGACAACACTTGCAATATCCAAAATTTAAGACGATATCTTATCCAACCTCATATCGATATAATATTGATATATTCCCCAGCCCTAGATGCAGCTAGTGGGAGACTGCTCAACTCCTAAAGATGAATCATGCTCACGACGTGGCATGAATGTCTCATTCGACTGCCCACTCTATTGCTCTCAGAAAAGATAGCTGCTTCACCCATGTGGCTCTGTCAGTGCGTCAAAAGAGTGAGTCTCTCATGAGTCTATAAATGTGTACTGAAGGCAAGGATGCAGTAAGGGATGGGGCTGGCAATGGTTACATTTGTGTGCAGTCTAATTTCATTATTACGTGTACTAGAGGATGACGCATTGCCTCTCAAGGTATATTCAACTATTGTGTCACACATCTGTCAAACTGTTGCATTTAAATGTTAAAAACGGAGGCATGAATGGCAGGAATGAGGTGAATTGTATCCCTGCCTTCTGAGATTGAGTAAATCATCCCCATATCTTCCAGCATGACTCACCTCAGTTAACTTTACTTTATACACTTATGCACCTGTACATCAAACTTACAAGCAGGATCTATGTGAGTACTGATGCATGGATAGTAATAATCACAAATTAAGATGTCAATGAGGAATTCCTCTGTGTACCATTTATAGTAGATGTTCCCACCAGAGTTATTTTCTGGACTTAAAATGGCAGACGCATTCTGCTGCCTAATAAACGTCACCACTCTGTCTCTCAACCATGGCAACAGGTATAAGAGATTCTGGTTGCCATAACAACCTCAACTTGGCACAGAAGGGGAGGATGCGGCACATTGCATTCTGCTTTCTCTCGTCTCAAGCATTCCCTATTACTGCTCTGAAGAAACTATATAGAACTTTATTTATCAAACTGATTTCAGGATTCTAATCCTTTAAAGATCCTGAGACATGCAAAAGGGATAGTGTGAAAAGCTTTAGGATTTTCTAACTAAGACATTAAGCTACTTATCATGTCAGACTCCAGAAGCAATACCAGAAACAACTTTTACCACACAAAAACATTTTAAATACTTTGTTAATGGAACACAATATTTAAAAATATTGTTGTGAAGTACAAAAGATAAACATTTTATCTAGGGCTGCCACCTCTTAGTCGATTAGTCGACTAATCGGTCGTTTTGGTCTTAGTCGACTAAGATTTCTTTAGTTGATAAGTCATTTTTTATGATTATTCATGCTTAATTACTCATTTCCAAGAAACTTATGGGCACATTTCTGGTAAACACAAGATTTAAAGTGGTGCTTTTGCAGGATTAATTGTGGAGAAAGTCAGTTTTACTGATGGTTAATTAACTACACTTATATTGTGCTTTTCTAGTCTTAACCACCTCTCAAAGAGCACAGCTCTGTCGATTACATCAACTAATCGATTAATCGACAAAATCATATAAGTGTTAGTCGACTAAGAATTTCTTTAGTCGAGGACAGCCCTAATTTTATCATTTAAAAGGCACTACTCTTGGGGACACAGAAGGTATGCACTGAGCTGAAGGTCATCAGGCAGAAATTCAACATTATCAGTAAAAAGAGCAACATAAAAGGACAATTTTATCATTCCCATGTCATCATCAGTTCATCAAACAACACCAAACTTCAATTACATAAAGGAGTGACATGCAAATCTGTGTGGGAGACTATGTAGGAGACCCAATTCTCACAAGATAGAGAAATTCAGTCAGAACCCTATGTACAGTGAGCAGACACAAGCTACTGGGTGGCATACCAGGGCAAATGTTTATTTGTCCAAAATGCCACTCTGCATTTTCAGTTCCTGTTCGGCAGAATATAGGACTGATATGATGCTGGCACTCCACAGGAGCTTTCCATTTCAAGGCAGGGTGGATACCAGTTAACTAACCACATCCTGCTATCTAAAGAACATCACTCAGCTGGTTGTAGCTGGCAGACATTTTGTGCTCCAGTGTTCAACATGGGGCCTATAATCCAGAGATACCCCTCAGTAATTAGGTTATTAGGAAGTCTCTGAGCACCAGATGGGGACTAAGAGCTAGCCCCATTCACCTGAGAATAGCAGACAAGCAGGGGTCTAAAATGGCTGAACATATCTGCCTCTCCCTTCCAATAACCCTCTAACGACCTGCTAGCTGTTAGTTCAAGCTAAACGATACCTGTCAGCGACCACAGGAAGGTGATTAGGGCATTAAATAAATGCATGTGTAAAATATAAAAAGGAAAGGAAATGGGTGAGTTGAGAACCCGGGCATTCAGAGAAATAATATCTGTGCAGAATTGTAATTACAATGTGTGCTTCTTTCAGCAAGACTGAGGAATTTTAATAGCATCCCTGAGGTCTGTGTACATATGGCCAGCAGTATGATGTAACTGTTCACTTCTGAAGAATATGATTTAATCTAACTATAAATCGGGGAATCTCTATATTCACCTTTTATTCCACCCCTCTCTCTCAAGCTACATTTACATTGCTACACTTTGGTTTATAAACAAATATCTTTTGCCACGTTTACACCTCGCATTCACACTGCTCTGGCGTTTCAGAGCCCCTAAACCAGAGAAATTTGAAAACACTTCTGACCCCGTTTTGGTTTGGAATCGCCATGGTTGTGTTGCAGTCTCAACGGCCGCAAACGGAGACCTGTGGCAACACCAACACTGACGCCAACATTTTGACGCCTGATTGGGTCATGATGACTTGTTCTGAGACTAAGCTACTAACATTACCACGGCAACTACCAGCACAGGGCCTACATGCTGCCTCCCGTTTATGTCCAGTATGCGAGAATGTTGAGATATGCGGTTTGGGCGCGTTGGTTTAAACAGAGATGACTTCTTCTACTGGAGCTATAAACACTTGTGTGCACGGAGATTGCTTTTGGCTCAAAACTCCACTTAAAAACCAAAACGTAGCAATGTAAATGTAGCCTGTAACACACACACACACACAAAAATATTCCAGCCCCCCACCCCCCCAAACTAAATCCAGAAAACTGCACATTAGCATGATGCTTTGGTGGATGTAAACAGTAAGAGTCAGTGAGTTAGCTGTGGGTTACAATTTGAGCACCGTTTTTCTTTTTCTTTTTTTATTAGCCTTTAGCCTATATATGTTTACATTTTGGCAATTTGAAAACATTAAAAGTATGCCGAATTAGCTATTAGCAGTTCCTGTTTGGAGGATGTACAGACAACTAACGTCTTTTATTTTTAAAATTTCTAAGCATGATCCCCCACCAAGAGACCTCTGAGCTGTAGGTAAAAAGAGATAAACAGTATCTCTGAATGGAGTTCATTAAGTTCTGCCACTCTAAAAAGGACTACCACTTGAATGCACTTAGATTAGGGCTACAATAACTAATGATTATTTTCAGTGTTATTCTTTTTCGGTTGAACGATTAATAAAACCTCCGACAGGTCACCAAGGCACATTTGGCCATCTTGTTCCTCTTGTATGGGAAAGCACCACAGGTAGTGATCACAGTTACCCACAGGAGGTTACATTGCAAGTGTTTCACATGCCAGACAAATGTGTGGTGTTGTATGGGAAATATACAGGACTGTATGTATGTTGGCTAACCTGTGGTGTGCCCCGTCCTATCACCACGTCAGAAGAAATATCAATACCATCACAGCTCTTATGCTGTGTATCTCCATACAACATTACAAACGCACACCTGGGTCACCATTTATGCATGAATGGTGAAGCAAAGCAGCTGTTGACATGAGACTATGGCTTGAGCAGTGCCACAGTAACACTAATATGGTTGTTTACTTTTATATAAGACTGGATGGGGCCACAGAAATGCTCTGTATGTTGTATCCAGTGTCTTTGGAAGAGTGTGTGTGATGGCTTGGTTGCCAGGGCTGCAGCACAGGTGACAGAGTTGTTACTGGATGCAGCTCAAAGCTGAGGGCTAAAAGTAGTGTCTGAGCACTGCTGTGCTCATTTGACAAACAGCTGAGCTTGTCGCAGCCACAACACAGGACGTACAACATCTCCAAAACAGAAACAAACATGTGGTATCTTGATTACCCCTTTAGATACAGTGCACTTTTACGTCTGGTCAGGGAGATGCCTTGTGGCCTTTAATTAAAAGATATCTATACAGCAATTCAATACTCCTCTGTTGAGTTCTCCTGCCAAAAAAACCTGGAACCTTTCAGGCAAGCAGATAAGGTTTGTCTAGCCAGGAGACCTAACCCTTCACACCAGAATCCACATCACCTCCATTAATTCAAACAAACAACTTTATATTAATGATTAGAGAGCATGCAATGCCATTTCATTAGATAAGCCACTATATCAGAGTAATAGGTGTAACAGTAAAGGAAGGCACTCAGTTCCTACTAACAAAATCCACTGTTTCTACTCAGAAGGCTGATCACGTCATTTTTCTCTGCCGACTGGGAGAGAGGAGAGGGAGAAAAAAGCACAGGAAGACACCAGAACAATGCATTGAATGCAGGGTATTGCAATTGACAACAGAGCCTGCAAAACACATTAGGTAATCTGTTATGACAAGGCTTTATGTGCCCAGTCCCAACTATCACAATGACCCTTTTCACACCGCCTTAATTCCCCACCCCCCCATCCATGTGTTTGCCACATTTAGAAAAAAGAAACTTTCAATATTTTCGTTGGAAGTGACTGAAGTTAGCTAAATGTAAACTGCACATTAAAAGCAAACAGACTGCATCAAAAACTTATTATATTTTAATATTGTTGTAAAAAATAATATAACAACAACAACCTTAGACATATTTGAAATTAACTGTCGATAACTGTGTTTACATGCACCCAAGAAAACAGGTTATTTGATGAAATCTGATTTGGTCAGGAAACCAGAGTGTTTACATGCACTGCAATAAAAAAGCCCACTTTTAAAATGCAGATGGTCAGCAACCTTCCTTTTTTTCCAGAGGATTTGGAGTGACAGAGCAGTGAAAAGACAAATAATGTTGTGTTGTGGGAGTTGTGGGTCATTTACTCTTATTATGCACATATATCTGTTAACAGGATTTCTCTCCATTTCTTACCCCAAATAAGAAAACTGGGTTTGTTTGTTTTTTGCTTTATTAGCATTTAGGAAATCAGAAAATATCAGCAATCTTAATAGTGCATGTAAACACACAAATGAGTTTTGTCTCATAACCAGAAACTCTGAGGTTTGTTCAGACATTTTTCTCTAAAGCGTTGCTTTCTTTTTACCATCTCCGAGCCAAAAAGTAAAAAAAAAAGTAATACATTAAAATGGTTCAAGGTGGGGTTGCCTGTCTAGCTAGAAAGTAGTGGGAAAGGGTGCAGTCCTGGCCTATGTGCCAGCTGTTCTAGCTCTGACTACTGTCTATTTATACAGCAGCAGATGGCAGCTAGTGCTTCACATGCCGACAGACTGTCAGTGACAGGAAGGAATGGACAGATTTTCAGTCGCCCAACCTTTCCGCCAAACTCGTAGCCAAACCATACATTGCTCCCAGCCCACAGACACTGATAGCTAGCTACGGCTGTGAGTACCTTTTGATATTAGCAGCTCACGCAGACTCACTGAGTCCAGGATAACAGAGACTAAAGAGAAGCTTCTAGAAGCCACCGGACAGAGAAAACATGCTAAGCCAGCAGGACTCCATTCAGAAGCTAAACAAACACAGAACTACGACAAAGAGAGCAGGATATCAGGGCAGCCTCTCAGGTTAAACCCACAAGGCACACAGAACTGGTATGAAATCAGAGCCGAAGTAACAGTAACCATCTAAATTACATGCAAATGCCTATTGTCTCTAACCAAAGTCTAGACACATCCCCCAGCTTGTGTATTGAACATATTTGTTGTTTGCACCTCAATGTTAACATTAACAAAATGATACAGGATCCTTAATCAGAGTTTTTAGCTGGATCAGGTCCAAGAAGGATATTCTCCTTTTTACAGGTTCTGCCTGGAAAGGTCAGGGGTCTTTCCAAACACATCCTGTGTCATGGAAAGCTATAGTAATATCTCCACAGCTTTAGACATGTCTGCTATTTTCCAGTTTAAAAATGAGCACTTAATGTATTGACAATTTGCCTGTGTCAACTTTTTCACAATTCACTTTTAGGGAAGTGGGTCTGCATGTGCTGCATTATGAAACAAAAACTGAAACAGATTCAAGATAAAGCATTCCTTCCACAGTTTATCTTATCTCTATTATAAATGTGGAACACATTTTTCTTTTCAGCTCAACTTTGGTTATCAACATTCAAGTAATAACAATAATGAATTAATAGTACTAACATAATTAGTTAAGATTAAGATATCAGCTTACAATTCGAACAATGAAACTTCTTTGCCACGAGAGATGCTGATGCTAACAATCTATGACTTTAAAATGAGTGCCTCGTCCTAGAGAGCTTTCAAAATATTAGCCATTGCTGGCTAAACTGTAATTATTAAATTGATAGAGAAATGAAAACCATGACAAAAAAACATAAACATTATAAAAGGTAATTGGTTAATTCAAAACAGAATATTTGTTTTAAAGCGCCCATATTATGCTCATTTTCAGGTTCATAATTGTATTTTGAGGTTGTACCAGAATAGGTTTACATGGTTTAATTTTCAAAAAACACCATATTTTTGTTGAACTGCACATTGCTGCAGCTCCTCTTTTCACCCTGTGTGTTCAGGTCTCTATTTTAGCTACAGAGTGAGACATCTCACTTCTGTA